>NC_142944.1:36908311-36928311 GCF_046866305.1 Octopus bimaculoides | reverse complement strand
ACTTAAACGAAGAAAAAATATGTACGTAGTTCCAACAGCATTAAACAAAGATGCTCAATAGTGTGTTACGCAGTTTTCCTTCATTCTAGTTATGTATTGATATGTGTGTCACGAGGTGTAATTAACAGTTGTCATGGTGGTCATAATATGAAAGATGTGAGATACTGGTGTTTGAGTTGTGTTCGGGTTGCATATAATGAACGTACAGCAATTAACAGAATTTCATTTCAACGCACAAATATTTTCCATGTTGGTTTTGAATTAAAAATGCAACAGCAAAATTTACGCACTGGAAGGACAATTCCGTAGTTATTACAAATAGCAGAGTAAGCAATTTGCCGATTCGGTTTCGAATCTGTTACATGTCTATGTGTGTGGTCGAATGGTTAAGAACATAGCATCGCAATCACAAGGTTCCGTATTGGATCTGTAGAAACGACCGTGCGAACAAAGGAGATGGTGACGAATGGAACAGGCTCCTTTTAACGCGCCGCACGGTCGACACAAAATATAATATGACATAAGAGAACTCACATGTGAAATGCGAGGAAATGCCAGCAAGGAAAGAGAGAGACACAACCGTTAAAGATATATAAAAATAATGGTTTATTGGTATAAAGTAAAATGTCTGTGTAAGTGTGAGCGAATGCGACGTAATAACACAATATATGACAGGCCGTCATGTAAACAAGAGTATGTATACATAAATATGTGTGTGAGTGAATGAGAAATACAGAGCATGGAAAAGAGTCTGTAACATGGACGATAAGCGTCCTGAGCACAAAGATAAGAAAATACCAGTTCATAGTTGAGGTACACAGTAGATAGGAAGTCTGTACATAAGAGGTTGTGGCCGAATAGCAGAGCTGGAGTGTCACATGTCGTGAGAAGAAATTGAGGCTTCGATGCTGCGACTTGGTACAGAGAGATTCACGCAGGTTGTTCTGGCTGTTACTTCGTGGTAGAAAGAATCCATACAAACAGTGTCAAGCGAGGCTGCGGTTGCTGTTGGTAGTGTGTACGTAGTGACGTCGTGTTGACGTTGGCGACGAGGCTGTAGTAAACAGTAGAACGGTGGTGTTGATGTCGTCGCTGGAAACTGGGTGATTGGTGTTCTGTGTGGTCAACGACCAGACTTCAGAGAGGTCTGAAGCGGAGACAAACTGGCGTGGATAAAGCAGGCTATTTATATAGAAAAAGGGGCTCCAGAAACATCAGAAAAACACTCTCTTACGTGACCTTATTAGAAGGCCACGATTGGTCGGTATGCACCCTGGCGCGAAACAGAACTGGAGACAAATGCCGCGCAAATAAGAGCCAACCAGGGTGGTGGACACAGCAGGGTTCAAGGCGGGCCGAGGCTAGATGTTACCCGCTACGTTCGCATTTGTAAATGAATAACCGAGAGAGGAGGTTTCACTACAGATCCTTCTGCAAACGCGCCCGTCCTTTGGGCGGTTTAAGTTGCTTTGGTGGTATTTTTTCCACCAAATAATTGAACTATCGAGAAAGTTTATGAGTCGCACGGCCATCTATGTTTCCGATTAACCTAGAAACAGAAAACCAAATTGAAGGCTGGTTATTGTGGAGGTCGTTGCACTTTAATGATCATAGAACATATAAGTTTGCAAGCGATGCAAAGTAGAGCTACTGAAGTGTTTTGGGAGTAGATTACGTATAAGGACTACAAAATATAGTTGTTTTACATGAAAGCGAAATTTCTTGTCAGAAACAGCCACAAAAATGGTGTAAGGAAACTGAAGGAAGCCGTTGAAACTTCCCTTCTGCGAATTATTTTATTCAACAGCAAAGGGAGCTATTTTTGGGGAGAGAAGTTTGCAGTGAAAAGATGTTGCATTCGAAATATAATGGATGGGTAAATAAGCATCCTTAAAGTGAAACAACGCATTGGTAGGTAAACAAAGATATCAACAATGGCAATATAATACCTACTTGAAAAAGTAGAGTTAAAGGAATGTATTTGCTACGTGCTTACAGTGCACGACCACTCTGAATTTGAGTTCAGGTAACAAAAAATTAAGACATGAAGAGTTTGACTTCATTTCACGAATACTAGTTTGAAACTTTAGCAGTTTGCAGTGAAAAGATGTTGCATTCGAAATATAATGGATGGGTAAATAAGCATCCTTAAAGTGAAACAACGCATTGGTAGGTAAACAAAGATATCAACAAATAGAATAGAGGGAAGGGAACATCACCTGTCAAGTAACTCAGAAAGGGTAAAGGTAAGCTTGCCAAAGTTTAATGCGGTTTAAATATGGTGATTAAGATTGTTTGGTATTGGATATTTATCGCGTACATTGTTCCTAGTCAATTTAATCACTGTCGCAGGTAGACAGTCAAAGTAAATAAATAGACAAAGTCTTTTCACTTTTATGATATTCTCTAACCAAGTAATAATACACAATTACAACATATATATAAATAACAGGTGGACAGTCGAAATAAATAGACAAAATCCTTCCACTTTTATATTCTCTAACCAAATAATAATACACAATTTCAACATATAAATAAATAATAAAAAAAAATGTGAAAACCACAAAAAAATATCCTCTAATACCAATAGACGATCATATAGATTTAAAAAGTATGGAAGACCCAACATACAAAAAAACTACGTACATACAACGAATTAGAAAAAAACCCGTGTAAACCACCATTTTTCCCGGTTTGTCCATTTACGCGGGAGCTCTGGTATTATAGTGCATGACCATCCTTGGGACATACGTAATGTGTGCGTAGAGTTTGGTGAAAGTCGGTTGAGAATTGTGGAAATGTATGCGTTAGTCAATATACACACACATACTGTAATTTATATAAACTAGATTAGCCGTCAATGAAAGTTTATCGTTCCCTCACCCTTTGTTGAATGTTCCTTCTCTCCACTCTGAAAGGATTTTCATTTTGGTTTAGTTTGGAGGAAGGAGCTGCAACTATGCTCTTTGAAGTTCCTTCTAGACCTGTGAATTAGATGCAGTTAACTGTCGTAACCTGAAAACTGCAAGAATGAGGAGAATTCTAAAAGGAATTCTAGAGAAGACTGGGAATAGTGCTGCGTTTAGATGTGGTTTGCAGTAGACAATTTATAGATCACGAGTGAAAAGATGAGCAAGTTGGGGACTGTGGAATGGAGATGTGTATATCAGACACGCACAAACACAAGGCATAGGAAGGTAAAGCTGTATAGTTAAGAAGTTCGTTTCTGCTATAATTCGTGTCATCTGACGAGATAACATTTCTCATTACAAACTCTCGGGAAAAGATGGTGAAGAATTGCGTAAGGTTAACTGTTTGACATTTTCATTGAAACCCGTGTAAAAATTGTTCTCTTGTTTTTTCTTTTTTTTTTATGTTATGTTTTTTTTGTATGTCAACGAAATTTGTAACATGAAATATCGATATTACACAAATTCCCTTTCCAAGCTTCTTTTTTGAAAGATAATGGAACATATGGTGTTCTAACTCAATAGTTTTATGTCGTGTACTTTATCAGGCACTTTATAAACATTATATACAAACATACCTACACATACGGAAAGAGAAAGAGAGGGGGGAGAGAAAGGGAGGCAGAGAGGGAGGGAGAGAGAGAGGGAGAGAGAGAGAGAGGGAGAGAGAGAGATTCACATTCACGCGCGCACGCACACACACACATTAGAAACACACATACGCACACAAGCATACGCGCGCGCACATATACGCATATTTACACGCACACCACACACATACAAACACACACTGGTACTTATTTTATCGACCTCGAAATGATGAAAGACAAAGTCGACCTCGGTGGAATTTGAACTCAGAACATAAAGATGGACGAAATGCCACTAAGCATTTCGCCCGGCGTGCTAAGGATTTTGCCAGCTCACCGCTCTCTTATTACTGATAATATGTTGGTATATCACAGTAACGTACCTATTCATTCTTAATATGTTCTGGTAGATTCGAACGTGAATATCTTATTGCTGCTCGTACTCTTGTTAGTTTCATCAGTCTGGCGAGGTAGCTTTGACTGACAAGACAAACAATGAGTTCAAAACACCGCATATCTCAACATCCCAACACACCGGCGAATCACGTATGTTATGACCACACATCATCAAACAGGTGAAGATGTTTTCCAATGATCAGATATTCACCTTCAAATCTTCCTGAACATATTTAGAGTGAGCTGACACGTTATTGTTTCGATTCTTGTTGTTCGGCGAGCACCTCATGAATTATCATTGATGTATTGATTATATTATTGTAATATATCGTTCGTTAAATGAATTTGGTCAATTGCATAGTAATTTCGAATATTCGAGACTGCAAGTTAGCGAATTAGACTACACACGCTCGCGCGCGCGCTTTATAGACTGCATGCTGGGAGAGATGAAAATGGCATGTGAAAACTATTGAAATGATAAATTGAAACTCAGAGTGAAATATTTGAATCACGAAGGATGAGAGGTTAATAATTAAAACAGTTTTACAATTTTAACCCAATTTCTAATCTGTTTATACTGAGCACAGTATTTTAAACCATTAATTAGTGCTATCAACTCCACTTGGAAATCCTTGGATCTTTGCCAAATTACTGTGAGTCACAGACGTAACAATAAATTAATCAATAGATTCGATACACCTAAATCTGAAATCGTTTTCAGAATTGTGATTTTTTTTTCTTTGAAAAACACCCTCGCATTCTTTCACTTCTTTCTTATAGTAATAATGAGTGAGTCACTTGTAATATGCTTTGACTTTCATGCTCCAATATTAACTTCAAAAGCTTCGCTATAGGCAATAGGCGTCATGGTGCTATAGGCAATAGGCGTCATGGCTACTCTAATGAATATCTTATATCTTGGGTCTATAGAAGAAAGCGGGAATCTAAATATAGGTTAAATACTTGCCATGATGATACAATTTATTGTATTCGATAGCCACGTATCAACTGCTCTCACAGACATTAAAACGTCGTTGAAGCAAAACAAACTGATCAAAGAGTCCCTTTCTATTTGATTGAAAGGTTCCACGATAATAATCAATAAACGTACACTAATTCTGATAACCTTCAAACCTTGGTCAGTATTTTCTTTCTTTTTTTTCCCCCTTATCAAAGAAAATCGGTAAAATCAAAAAACGGTGTTAAGGAGATTGCAGAGAAGGGAAAGAGGGAGGGGAAGAGGAAAAGAGAGGGTGGTGGAAAGAGAGAGAGAGAGAGAGAGAGAGAGAAAGAAAAGGAAGGAGAGACAGAAGGAGAGGTGGGGGAATGAGAGACAGAGGGAGAGAGAAGAGAGAATTCTGCTTGAAAATCAATGATACTTTGACGTGAACAGTTCTTGTTATAAGAGTACAATTTATATTAGTGCACTAGAATCATCAAAGAGTGGGCCATTAGACTCACTTGCGCCACACTCTGGGTAACAACGTCACTAATTTTTCTTTCGGGCTTGCTGTAACAGGGGTGGTCTAATTGAGTAAATATAGAGTCACCTTACCGAACACTTGTACTTTAGATTTGGTTATATTTTATTCCTAGCAGCAGCATCTGTCATCAGTTCCATTAATGGGTACTTCTCGAAGGTGGGGGTGAGGATGGATTTAATAACAGCTTTTTCAATCCACGCCTATATGTGCGCGCGCGCGTGTGTAATTAATTCAAATACAGTCAGAAGAAGAATATGTGAACGTAATCTACGTACGTTTTTTCCGCCCTTCTGGCTTTCTTCTCCCTTCACTCATCTTTTCTCTCTTCCCAGTTTCTCCTGGACTTTTCTCTGGTATCTGACAAAGGACTATATCTCAAACGTTATACATTTACTCAATAACTTTTTCCTCTTCTCTGAGAGTCAACCAGATATAGTAGAGCCTCGCAGTACGAGTGCACCATTGTATAAGTACCGACGCTCGTGTGAATTTTTGTCTTGAAATACGAGTGGAAATCTGCACTACGAGCGAGTTTCACACAAACGACAGCTAGTCGGTAGCCATGATAAAACTCCGAGTTTCGGATGTCGGGGCGTAAACCCACGCCGGCATCTCTTCAGTTATCGGGCCATCGAAAAAATTGTCACATTATATTTACAGATATATGTATATATATAGAACAGTATTCTATAAGCTTAAAACTTATAGCGATCACCGCGCAATGACTAAGGAAAATAGTCTAATAATGGGGCATATAAGCCCTCGACAGTAAAAGGTAGGTTTTCCCGTACGCGTGGGACGAGAAACCACATCTCACGCATACGGGAATACCTACCTTTTACTGTCGACTATTATTAGACTATTTCCCTTAGTCATTGCGCGGTGGTCGCTATAAGCTTTAAGCTTATAAAATACTATTATTATTATTATTTACAGAATTATAAAATTCGACACTGCTTAACAGAACCATTCGCAGTGAAATATATACATATATATGTGTGTGTGCGTGCGTGCGTGCGTGCGTGCGTGTGTGTGTGTGTGTGTGTGTGTGTGTGTGTGTGTGTGTAAGGGTGTGTGTGTGTGTGTGTGTGTGTGTGTGTGTGTGTGTGTGTAATTAGTCTGCTGCGATGAATTAACAAACATACATAACATCTAAGGGTATATTTTTCCCCTCTGAAGAGATTAAGCCCAGAAATATGAATTTAATATTTAATTAATTTCGCTAGGTATAATTGAAACAGCTGTAAGGGATAATGATCGATTTGTTGCAAATAATAAACACTTATTAACTTCAAAATCTCCGTTTTCTTCTTTTTTGCCTTTGCATGAATATAAACTACAGTTTATATACAGACCTATTATTTTAAAGAAATCAATTTGCCCCAAAATATTAGGTATTGAACCAATATTTCCTTGGATGACACCATCCCTTCAAGAGGCTAACATAACCTCAAACTGAATTATGTCTGTCTGTCTGTCTGTCTCTCTAAATATATATATATATATATAATCCCCACCAAAAACCGAAGAACAAACACAAGAAAAAACAACAACAACAACGCGAGGACGTGGTACATGTAAAGTATTAGTAGACGCCCAGGGAAGGAAAGAAAGGGTGTTTTATGTTCCGAGCAAAGCTCTTCGTCAGAAACAGAAGACGGAGCAAAGTCCAAGATAAAAGAAAGACGGAGGAAAAAAATCACCAACGATCTACATGTAGATGTATAAATATATATATATATATATATATATATATATATATATATATATATATATATATATAACACAAACTTTTAACCCTTTTTTTAAACCTAACAAAACTCTCAACCCTCATGCATCCTTATTTTTCCTACCAATTTATACATGAACTACTATTGAACTACAAAAGCTCAAAGACAATATAATGTATGGGTATATTTTTTTTTTTTTTATATATTATTGTTTTATATATTATTTTCTTCATTTTGTACTTTTTTGTACTTCTTTGTAAAAAAACATTTTCATTCTCCTTCTTCTTGATAATTTGCTTCTTCGCAATGAAAACCGGTTAGAAAAAATCTTTATTAAATTATGCTTCCAGTTCAGCATTCTGGCTTTTTTTCATTTTCCTATATATATACATATATATATATATATATATTTATATTTATATTCACACATACATGCATACATATATGTATGTATGTATGTATGTATGTATGTATGTATGTATGTATGTTCGTACGTATGTATGCCGTAAGGCTTCACTTCCACACGCGCCAGCTTAATTCAATTCGTCCTTAGTCGAAAGACACCTGTTGTTAGTGTCCTGTTGTGTGCGTTTCTTTCTTTCATTTGTAAGAGTTTAGTCCTGCAACGTAATAGTAATAGTTCCTTGAGATACAAAACATTTAAATCTACGTGTATGAATGAGCTGATGAGTATGTGTTAGATTGTTGTTGTTGGTGATGCTGATGATGATGATGATAAGTAGAAGGAGGGGGAGAGAAGGGAGGAGGAGGATCTTGCTACTGTTGCTTTTGTTCCGGCTGCAACATTTCCTGCTACTGCTGTTGTTATTGTTGTTTAGCACCAAGTCAGCTGTAATCGTTCCAATATGACCATCCCGTGATTAAGATGTAATATATGTAGAATATACGTGTGTTCCACTTTCATGATAGCAGGGTAAGATTTGCGAAAGGTGGGGCCCACTCCCTTTTTTGCAGGAGGAACGGCCATGTAGTGGTTACTTAGTCGTGTAAGATTATATAAATGTGTGTATATGAGTGCGCGCGTGCATGTGTGTGTATGTGTGTGTGTGTGTGTGTGTGTGTGTGTGTGTGTGTGTGTGTGTGTGTGTGTGTGTGTGTGTGTGTGTGTGTGTGTGAATATAGGAACGGGCAACATTTTGCGTATATCAGTATCAGAAAGTGTGTACACATTCGTTAATGCGTTAGCATCTAAAAGAAATATACATAGATACATAGATACATAGATACATGGGGAGAGGGAGAGAGAGAGAGAGAATAGGAATTGTAACATGAGTGCTCTTCGTGCGTGCGATTGTGCGATTGTGCGCGCGTGCGTGCGTGCGTGTACTCAGGATTGATTGCATGAATGTGCTTGGTTGAATCCATGAATGTATGACTGTATGTTGCGCGCCTCTAGTTTACAAAGCAAACATTGTGCGTTACAACACAAACAGAGGCAATAGGAAATCCGTAGAGATGGCTGAAGCAGACAGATATTACAAACCGGATAACTGTTTGTATTGGTTGTACGTTACAAGGAAAATATTTTGGCCGGCAGTGACGTAAAACTACTTTCGGTGTTCTTTATTACATTGTGGTTTACACAACATTTAGCCTTAATGATTGGTGGGGTGAAAAAAACACTTAGAATAGAGGAGTAGAGAGGAAAATATGATGGAGATAAGGAGAGAGAGAGAGAGAGAGAGAGAGAGAGAGAGAGAGAGAGAGAGAGAGAGAGGGAGAGAGAGAGAGAGAGAGGGGAGAGAGAGAGAGAATAAGAAAACGGTAGCATGCATGTGTGTTTGTATGTGTGTAAGAGGTCGGGCTTGAGAGAACAAACAAAAGAAGCATTTAGATATATGTATATATATATATACAAATGGAACAAGAACTTAACAGACGACAACAAAACATTCGGACAGTAGGTGATACAAAAAAGGACAGGAAAAATCAAAGACGAGACATTCGGAGCTTTCAAAGTAGATCGTCCCTGCAGTTTCGGCCGGTTAATGTCGAGACTGCTCTAATCTGGCCGGCCCCAAGGAAACTAAAGCTATGTTACGACCTGGTGGCCACAACCTGAATTTACAGAATCAACGAGGATAGGGTTAACCCAAAACAACAAAATACCATGAAATATTTTCGTAAAATATTATTATAACAATAGTCAGCATAAAACAGCTTACATGCAAAGAAAGATATATATACAAACAGAAGTTCGGACAATCCTGTTTTGGCCTCACACAAAATTTGGTTTTGCACAAAATTGATCTCACACAAAATTTGGTTTTTGAACCTTGGAAGGTAGAACGTTGGAATGTCGAACGTTGGATTTCGAACCTTTGAATGTCGAACTTTGGAATTCGAACGTTGGAATGTCGAACGTTGGATTTCGATGTAACACAGGAAATATTTTAACTGACAAGCAAAAGGTTCTGGCGAATTCCTGGAGCATAAAATAATTTCACAGGCACAGGAGTGGCTGTGTGGTAAAGTAGCTTGCTTACCAACCACATGGTTCCGGGTTCAGTCCCACTGCGTGGCATCTTGGGCAAGTATCTTCTACTATAGCCTCGGGTCGACCAAAGCCTTGTGAGTGAATTTGGTAGACGGAAACTGAAAGAAGCCCGTCGTATATATATATATATATATATCTCTCTCTATATATATATATATACGTGTGTGTTTTTGTGTTTGTCCTCCTAGCATTGCTTGACAACCGATGCTGGTGTGTTTATGTCCCCGTAACTTAGCGGTTCGGTAAAAGAGACCAATAGAATAAGTACTAGGCTTACAAAGAATAAGTTCCGGGGTCGATTTGCTCGACTAAAGGCGGTGCTCCAGCATGGCCGCAGTCAAATGACTGAAACAAGTAAAAGAGTAAAAGAGTAAATGTCTAACACAAAGCACAGAGTGCATAAACTAAATAGGTAATCACAGCTTCCAGAATCTAATTGAACCTTGTCTCACAGAAAAACTGTCACCAAAACTGGGTGTACAATTATCTCCTTGAACCATGCCACAATGTAGGGTTCAAAAATCACATAATTTAAGAGATTTTTGTTCTCACCCAGATGTGACACAAATTATTTTAAAACGGACAGGCAAAAAGTTCTCGCGAATTCCTGGAGCATAAAATAATTCCACAAATGCCTAACACAAAGCGCAAAGAGCATAAACTAAAACAGGCAATCACCGCGTTTAGAATCCAATAGAACAAAACCGTCACAAAACTCTCCCGCGTGTGGGGGTGGGGGTGGGGTTAAATTATGAAGTTTTCCCAGGGTGTAGCCAATTCGTCATAGTTTCTGGGGCTAATAATCATAGCGTCCCCCATTCACCAATGGACTTCACCCTTACAGTGCAGCATGAAAACAGTTTTTCCCGTTTATTTTATTGTCAAATATTATAGGACCCGGGTTCGATACCCGGCATCTCCACCATTTATAATTTCATAACAGCTAAGAGCACTAGATTCTTTGGAAGAAAGCAAGCGAATGTATACAAAAATAAGGACGAGAAGGGGGAAAAAACGGAGAAATGGTTCACAATTACAAATACAAACAACAGGACATAAACAACAGGTGTCTTTCGACTTAGGACAAATTAAATTAAGCGGGGGGGTGTGGAAATAAAGCCTTACGGCAGGAACATAAGAGTTGAAAGTCATGGGGAGAAATACGAGAGATGCTGCATGGATGATAGTCGAACCAAGGAAGAAAGGTCAGGCTTGGCCGAACACCGGTCACGTAGAAGGAAAGGAGAGAGGTAGTAGATAGAGGGATTGAAGAATTAGGGAGGGACGAGAAAGAGAGAAAAAAGGAAGCAATAGACCGAGGTAAGGAGGAGGGAAAGTGATGAGAATGAAGGGAGTGCCAAGAAATGTGAGAGAGGGTGGGAGCGAGAAAAAGAAAAATGGCAGGAACGAAGAAAGTGTGAAAGGGGCTAAAGAAAACAATAAGAGTCGTACAGAATTTAGATATATATGTACTTACATACAAGAGACCAAAAGTGTACGTACGCCGCATACAAAACTGTTAGAATGCATACAAAACTGTTAGAATGCATACAAAACTGTTAGAATATTGAATCATGAGGTAGTATTGGAGTATGTATGTACGTATATATGTACGTTTGTATGCGTTCAAGATTTCCTTCATCTTGCCATGGATTTCCACCACTCATTTGCTTTGCAAAAAGAGGAACTTCATGACCGCCCGTCACTTCAGTTTTACCAAAACCCACTGGAGGAGCTGCCATCATGCGTTAAATCTGCAAAAAGAGTGAGAAATATATTGTATATCGTCATTATTTTTTGCATATCTTCTCCAAAACAGTTGTCCTACTTCCCCTATAAAGATAGCAGCTCTACCCTTTCGCAATAAAGTCAGGAATTTTTCAGCACCCCCTCATACATACACACATACATACATACATACATACATACATACATACATACAAACATACTTCGTCGATTGTTTACTCTGTACGTTCACTCTGTCAGTTTTTTGTTCGTTCGAAGCTCTAACTCTCCATGAATGTATTATTTAAAAAAATTCTGGATGCTGCTGTCTTATGAAGTTCCCTATATTGTCGTTAAAAGCGCGAAATAAGAGCCCAACAACTGATGAAGAATAATCTTCTTTTTGGTATTTTGTCCTGTACTTTTCTCTCGTGTGTTTGCGTATTTTTCACTTGTTCGTGATGTCCTATACTTATTGTGTATGTTTTGGGTAGTTTGTCCTGTACTCATCTCTCGTGTGTTTACTTATTTTTCACTCGTTGGTGAGGTTCTGTACACAATGTATATTTTTTTATTTTACATACATACATACATACATACATACATACATACATGCATGCATGCATGCATACATACATACATAAATACATACATACATACATACATAACATAAATAATATATAAATATATGCATATATCCATACATATATGTACATACTGACATCTATATGTATACATACTTGCATATATGGGTACAGGACATCACAAAAAAACGTTAAACACAATGAGAAACGAAAACATAAAGACGAAGACAGAAAAGGAACTTTTTTTTTCGAACAACGAAAAAAACCCCAGAGAAACGAGACATAAAGAATATTACCCTTCGTCAGTTGTCCCTGCTCCATCTACTCCGCGATACATACATACATACATACATACATACATACATACATACATACATACAGGAATTAAATGTTTTGGTAGTGTGCAGAATTGTATATTGATAATGATAATCAAGTTTATCAGAAGGAATGAAGGAATTGTTCTTTAGTTTATTTATATACAGCTACAAAATGTTTTCAAATTTCTCAAGGAAATGAAATGAAGTAGAATGAAATAGAATAAGATAAATTAAAATATTTACGTTATTACATTAAAAAATTTCCACAAGCATTCCCAGGCGTTACACAAACAATTCTTAAATGTAATAACGTACGTATTTTATTTTTTATTATATTTTATTGCATTCCATTTCATTTCATTTCATTTCCTTATAAAATTTGTAGACTTTCTGCACCTGTATATAAAAAATTAATGAACAGTTTCTTTATTTTTTTTCTGACTAATCTTATTATGCTTACCAATATCGCCTGTGGACACACAGGGTTTACAGGCAAGTTATGATTTGTTCTGAGTAGTAACTTGCATAAAGACCCTGTGTACCCACAGGCGAAACTAGGATAGCAATAGACTGATCGACCAGAATAAAATATTTTTGATCTCTTCTACGGTAACAAGTACTCTTTTTCTTTTTCCGACAGTCAACATGGAACGTGTATCGTGTCTGTGTGGTGAGAAGCTTGCTTCCCAACAACATGGTTCGGGGTTCAGTCCCACTGCGTGGCACTTAGGGCAAGTGTCTTCCACTATAGCTTCAGGCCGATCAAAGCCTAATGAGTGGATTTGGTACACGGAAACTGAAAGAAACCCGTCGCATATATATATATATATATATATATATATATATAAACACATATATGTATATATGTATGTATGTATGCATACACACACACATACATTTATTACAAAATACATGCATACATGCATACGTACATACATACATATGTAAAATGCAGATAAACTCTGTACTGCTTGATCCTATGGCGGGTTCTTCACCAACGTTATCCTTGAGTATGCAGCTTTTCTGCATGGAAGGTGTGTGTACATGTCGTTAAAAGAACTTTCTTTTGTCCACCAGTTACTAGTTAGCTTCAGCAGTAGCGATTTAGCTACCTGTTTTGGATTAAAGGAGAAGTTTTGGGGAGACCAGAGTGTTGGTAGGTAGGGGTTTAATCACCGATACTAATAATTTGGGTTTCACTGACATTCTGACCCGTAGCTTCTGTTTTCTTTAAGCTGATACTGAAGCCAAGCTCACGGCAAGTACTATGAAAGAGAATTAACTACTCTCTATAGGTCAGACTTCAAGTTAGCATCATCACCGAAGGGAATCTGCCTGATCAAGACTCATAGCACTTTGTTTTTTTTACTCTGAAAAGAGTAAGATCGAAGACTATGCCATTAAATCTAGTATGTCAGTATGTTCCATTGCTGGAAGTCCTGAAAGTGTATGCAGTCCGGATAAGAACGATATCAAAAACGTTCAGGTTAGGTCGTAATCTTACTTCACTCTACTTCGATTGGAAAAATAGCTTTGTGGATAATTCATCAAAGTGAACCGTTCCCTGCATGTAATTATCTAAAGAGGTGATGACGTCAGTAGCTTTGATAAACAACTACTTTCTCTTGGAGGGCTAAGTGGCCTCTTCTATTCACTGAGTCAAAAATAATATTCAGGTCAATGAAGACAAAGCAAAAAGACTTGTCCCTGTACCCGGCTCTTCACCTGTAGCTGTTTAAGTGAGAAGATCGTGTCAATCATGTATCCATTTGCTTTGAAGCCACACTAGAAATCGAGGTAGATACGTTCTTCAACAGTTTGCAGCCTCTCTAGCACCATTCGGTTAAACATAGATATATATTTGTAATTGTTACACTCACTGCAGTTTACTTTACTTGAGTGTCCAAAACTAGAGATCTCTTTTTTGGTATCTCATATGAGACTCAAAGGAATGCAAAAGCGATCCATTTGACATCAATTTGACTGTAGAAACTGCAGGAAGGTGACGTGGTATATGCTGTTCAATTACTTTAGGTGCTATTCTGATTTTTTTTTTAGCTTTTTTATTTGTCCGTGCTTATTATTTCCATAAGCTGGCTATCAGCTATGGGTAACGATACCCACCCACCATCCTATTAAACTGCTGGATGCTCAGTGATACCAAGATGTTATTGGGTAAACTGTGTAACTTGCTTTAGACTCATTGTCGAAACCGATGGAGAGGTCATGTACTTTTTCTATTATTATTTGTTTGTTTGGGCATGCGCGCGCGTGTATCTCTGTGTGTATATAAGCGTATTTGTGTCACATTTTAAGGTGTTTTATAAAGTGCGTATTGAGTACTTTAATGTTTTCATGCGTTTATGTATAAGGTTACAGAAGCATATGCACGTACATGCACACGCATAAACACACAGATTTTAAACATGTGTGTACACATACATATACATACGTCCACTTGTGTATGTATTTATGTATGTACATGTGTGTGTGCCTGTACATGTTTATATTTATATATACATACACAGTCGTATGTATATGTGTATATATACACAGACACCAGCACATACACACATGTACAGTTACAAAAAAAAACACAGATGTAGCTTATTAAAGTTCTAATGTAATAGTCCTGGTGATATTTTAGCATATTTTAACATATGAATAAGTTTTCCCCTCCCTACCCATTACGAGGCTCCTCACCATCGCCACCAACAGCAGATTTGCTTACTCTTTCAATAGCAATGTAATATGTCACCTTCTACAATATGTGTTTCGTTATGGTTATGTGGATATTATTAATTGCTTGCTCAAGTGTAAAAGAACATGAACCTCTAAAAACATTTTACTAGGGAAGTGGGTAGGGCCATAATGTTTGCGGACCTTCCACCCTTTTAGGAGGGTGATGTTCAACTAGATCTTCTTAAGGTTAATTTCTATAGTGAAAATTTAGGCAGGGTTTGTGGGGAATAACTTTGAAAAACTGTTCACGAGGGAATTTTTACGGTGTGAAATGCAGAAAAGATGACAAAAGACCAAAAGACTGGTGAATGAAATTTAATTCAGCGGAAATAATAAGTTTCATACACGTGACGTGCTCCTGGTGGTCAGCGATCATAAGGGAGACAATCGCTTCTAGATAAAATTAAAGCGGGATTGGAAGCTTGAATTTTAAATCAAAGAGTAAAACAGATGTACAGAATACACGCATTTCGTATTTCTTTTTCCTTCAATTTATAAAGATTTTAAAATTCTTAGTCTTTGGTGGCTATGTAAAGCGCCATTTCATCCTTATTTCCGCTCGCCAGCATGACATAACTCAAGACAAACAAATTGAGATAAATCAAAGATTTTACGAAGTTAGACAAGTCTTATACAGAGAAAATAGCTTAATGTTTAAAAGGAATTCGTGGGATGTCTATTTATTAATTATTCACTTCTTTTTTTTATCGCTTAAATAAGCGACGATCAGTGTTGTAACAACAAAGAGGGAGATTATACCTGTGTCCTAGAGTTGAAATTGGTACCTGATTGTTTGTTCCTTATTTTGAATAATTTTCTTTCTATCCTTTTTTTTTTCTTGTAGTGCGCAGAGGTGTTCGCGTCAGATACATGAACATCACTCTAATGTAGGGTTACTCTTATCGTATTAACATCAACTGCTGCTCAGAAGAATGTATTGCTCTTAAGAGAAAGTGCACCTTTTGATACATAAACAGCTTTAATTACAGGCAGTTTTGTTATAGATATGTGGTTGGCATGGGAGAATAAAGATTATTAAGTTTAGCGTGAGAACCTTTTACTTATGGATTATTTACAAACACAGAGTTTAGTATTGCGTATTTTGTTTGTTTGTTTTTTTTTGGCATACGTAGTGAGTATGTTTTGGTGCTGTGAAATACTGATTTACCATGTCTCTGATGTATGATATATTGATATTGTGTAAGGGATCTAGGTTTTACGGGGATAGTGCCCGTAAGAAGATTAACGTTGTATGAAAAATTTAATTTGTATCATAACTTGTTTGACTGGAAGTAATAATTATTAGGACGTACAGGTAGCAGTGGGAAAGTTCGAAAGAAAACCATTGTTCGAATCACGGCAAAGTTAATAGAATATTGGTTACCACGAAGCGATTTTATATATTTCTATGCATTTTTCTATCCGACTATGGGAAGACTATCAAACTTTTTTTTGTAATCAATCCATGCAATAGAAAGATTTTTACGTTCTCAAGACCCATTTTATTGATAAAATGTTGGTCTTTACAACCATACAAGATTATTGTCATTATTATTGAGTGAGAGAGCAGTGCTTGCCATCAAAGTGACACTGGGGTACAAATATACGAAGCTCAGTATACTCATCTGATAAGTATCCTCGTCTCATAAGGGCATACCAGGCACATGCACAACCATATGTGCGCAACATGGTGATCTCATATTAAGATAAACAGCAGGTCACTTGCAGGTGGGGTCCAGTTACAATTTTCTTCAGGTAGAGTAGTCCATCCCGCTCAAAATGTCCCTGAAGAAGGGTTGTTTAAGGATGTTGAATGAAACACCCATGTTTTCAGAGGTGAATTATTCAAACCCCAAAGAATTCCTCTCAGCACATGGCTATGATGCTCCCCTACTACTTCTGCTCATGATCAGAGATGCACATATCGTCAGCCACCAAGGGACATGCTCAACTGGTTAAGGTCAAACAACTGACAAAGCAAATCTGTGGTGTTAAGCAGAATATTTGCTGTAGCCCATCTTTTATACCAAGACAAAACAATGTACATGATAACACTCCCAATCAAGCAAATTTGTGGTATTAATCAGAAAGCAAATCCGTGGTATTGAGCAAAATTATTATTATTATTATTATTATTATTATTATTATTATTATTATTATTATTTTTATTTAAAAAAATTTTTTTATCATCATTATTATTATTATTGAAACTGAACACTTCGGTTTTCTGTATTTCCTCAAGTTCTTTAAGTTATGAGATCAAATTCTGCTTTGCCTTTCATCTTCCTTGGATCGAAATAAATTGAAGTACCAGTCAAGTACTGAAGTCGATATGATGAACTGTACTCTTTCCACTATTTCTGGTTTTAAATAAGAGATTGCTACTATCACATTATCATTAATATCGGGTTGCAGAATCATTATTATGCCTGGCAGAATGCTTAGCGGCATTTCGTCTGTCTTTACGTTCTGAATTCAAATTCTGCCGAGTTTGACTTTTGTCTTTTATCCTTTCGAAGTCAATGAGATAAATACCAGTTGAGTACTGGGGTCAATGTAAACAACTAGTTGTCTCCTCCAAAATTGTGCCTATAGCATAAAGTACTACTACTACTACTACTACTACTACTACTACTACTACTACTACTACTACTACTACTACTACTACTACTACTTTACGTTGAATGTTTTGATATTGTCATAAACTTATATCAGCGAAGTTGATGGAAGTTGTTGAAAATTAAATAGGAAATAGAAAAAGCCAAAAAATAAAAAGAAGCAAAAAGCAAAAAAACAAAAGCAAACTTGAATCAATCTCAAATGTTTCTTTTTTACTATTTAAATTTTTGTATTAAAAATATATAAGTGTTACCGTATTTAATATAAGAGACATAAAAGAGACAAAAATAATTATGAATTGAAAAATAAAAATAAAAACAATGTAAGTGAGTGACTGGCATAATTCATAGTTCATATTTCCCCCCATAAGTAAGGGAGATAATCCCAGATATATTTGGATAGTATTCAAACTTCATCAGCGATGCATAGCCTCATTGTACTTTATCAAACTACAATTGTAGCTTAGATTTAAATTTATGCATTTATTCAATTGGTTTCTCATCAAAGCCTTACCCACCCAGTAACAGGTTTTAAATATATATTTTATCAATTTTATCAGCTTGAAACTTGAAAAGAATGATTGAATAAAAACACTCTAAAAATTATGCCCATTCTACACACACATACACACACACACACAGACACGTATTTATGTGTGTGTGTATGTATATATACACACACACACACACATATATATATATATATATATATATATATATATATACACACACACACGCACACAAACATAAAATACGCACATATGTATACATATAACGTTTCATCTATAATCATCTTATTCACACACACACACACACACACACACACACGCGCGCACACACACACACACATACACACATACACATACGCATACACACATGCACACACACACACACACACACACACGTACACACACGCGCGCAAATGATTGTATGTATCCTCATGCACACACATACATATTAAATAGACATACAGGTATTCTCTTCACTCCGACCCCCTCCGGGGGAACTTTAGCTGTGTACCTCATTGCAGATGTTACATCTTTCTGTTAGGCAACACAATTAACAGTGCTTGCCTAATTTCAATTTTGTCTAATTATGGAAAAATACTGTTCCTGTTCTTTTTCTTTTATTATTTTCCTTTTTTTTTGTTTACTGTTTTTCTTAATTTTTTTTGTTTTGCAAACATCAATATATTTAATTACGTGCTCCGCACACGCATCCCCCACGCGCTCATACACACACTCACATACGCACACATGCTCATACGCACACATGCTCATACGCACATGCACACACACACACATAGACACTCACATACACATATACACTTACACGCACGCACACGCACACACACGCTGATACATGCATATACACACATACACACACACACACATACGCACACATGCTCATACACACATGCACACATGCACACAGACACACACAGACACAAACATATCCATATACAATTGCACGCGCGCGCACTCAAACACTCACACACTCACACACACATACACACTTGCTCATACACACATGCACACGCACTCACACAGACACATATATGCCCATACACACACACACACACACACGCACACGCACTCATGCTCATTACTATGTACACGTACAAGCTATGACTTGAATTTAATGTTTGTTTACTAAGTGCGTGATTGTAAGCAATTGTGTGGAGTTTCGTCACATTTTAACCATTTAAATATCAGGTCATCCCATAAGTTCTGTCCAATTTTATCTTTTTTAAAACTGAATGAAATTTAATAGTATTTTAGAATGTCTAATGGGATTAAAGATTATTTTTATGCATTTGTGTACATTTAAACTAATCGAATATTATTTTACAGAATAATAGAATTAAAATTTCTTTGATTAAAACCCTTTCTAACATGAAAGTATCCAAAGAGCATTTAAAGCCCATAATGCTTTATGAGTACAAAAAAGGAAACTGCAGTCAAAGTGACTTGAAACATACACTCAGTTTATGGGAAAGAATGCTTGAATGAAAGAATTTGCAGAAGATGGTTTGCAAAATTCAGAAGTGGAGATTTCAGCCTTGTAGATGAAATTCGATGATAAGCTCCTTGAGGCATTACTTGAAGAAAATCCTGCATTATCAGTTGAAGAATTAGCAATAAATCTTAGTTCAAACCATACAACTGTTCATCGTCATCTTCAACAACTTGGAAAGGTTCCTAAACTTGGAAAATGGGTGCCTCATGAATTGTCCGAAAACAACCGCAAATCCCGAGTTGACATCTGCTCTTCTCTCCATTCTCACGAACTCATTTCACCCTTTTTAGATAGACTTGTGACTGGTGATG
>NC_142944.1:36895811-36905811 GCF_046866305.1 Octopus bimaculoides | reverse complement strand
CGCATGATGTCACTCAATCATGAGTAGCAAATACAGCAGTCAAGTCTGAAAATGAAATAACTTCCGGAGAGTCTGCTGTGAACTCCTCATGAAACATTCATTTTGGAGATGATTTTTCATATAACAATAGAGTTAGAGGATTTGCGTTCTTCTACAAGGGCTGGAAGAGAAACACTGCATATGGCGCAAAGGTTATGGTTGGGCGTTTCTTGTTAACTTGAAAATTATGCTTTTGCAATCCAAGGATGTAATATGTAATCCTATATGCAACCACAAGTGTCGATTATGCCACCCTTTAGTGGATGACCGTACAAACAATCTGCAGCTGTCCAAAATGTCATCAAGGTACTACTTCTCACTGCAATATGATGTTATTAATAAAACAATATACAATGCGAGCAAAGTAGTTACTTCTAAAATCACTAAACGAGATATAAGTAGTAACAATACTGGACGGGTAATGACCCAGAAACCATGGTCTACTGGTCTAGCTGGAGGGGAGTGATTCACTCTCTTACTCACAATATATTGGACACAGGTTATGTGTCGTTAACCAGCTGAAAAAGACGTTTTCCTGGGATTAAAATGCAGTAACACAGTCTTGTATAGAACAGCCATGTTCTAGTGGCAAAAAGATGTTACCGCCAATATACAATGCCATCCGCAGAAAAGACTGCCCTGTTATAAATATAAACAACGTCGCTATCGTTGAGTACATACATACATATCAGCACAAGGAATATTCTAGCAAGAGCAAATATAACATATGTGACATAGTTATTTGGGACCGAAAACAAAAATCTTGTTCAGTTATAGAGGTTAGTTATCCTGCAAATGTGAACATAACTTCGAAAATCAGCGAGAATGAGGATGTCTTTCTTGGTAAACAGTTTCGAAACTAGTGATTCTTCTGCTCTGTTTAAGAATTTATATTCGTACCAGGGACGAGCTGAGAGTATTAAGGGCCCTCGGGCAAAACTGTTTACCGGCCCCCTTTCCATGTGTGTTTTAGTAGAGTTAACATATAGAGTGCGGGCCCCTCAGAGCTCCGGGCCCTTGGGCAGTGCCCGATTGACCGACGGTTCCGTCCGCTCCTGATTCATACTTACATACATACAAGCGTGCTTGCGTACATGCATACGTACACGTATAAGTGCGGGCTTACTTACGAACAAAGTACATAACATGGTTCAGGGTTCAGTCCCACTGCGTAGCACCTTGGGCAAGTATCTTCTACTACAACCTCGGGCCGACCAAAACCTTGTGAATAGATTTGGTAGACGGAAACTGAAAGAGGCCCGTTGTGTGTGTGTGTGTGTGCATTATACGTGTATTTTTGTAGCTGTGTTTGTTCCCCCTACTGTTTGACGACCAGTGCTGGTGTGTTTACGGTTCCGTGACTTAGGGGTTCGACAAAATATACGGATAAAATAAGTACCAGACTTTAAAGAGATAAGTACCGGGGTTGAATCGTTCGACTAAAATTCTTCAAGGCGGCATCCCTGAATGGCCGCAGTCTAATGACTTGAAACGAGTAAAATATACATACTCATATACTAACATATGTACATTCATACGTATATGTCTACATACGTATATGCTGACTGCGTCTCACTTTCGAGCTATGTCAATGCTTGATTGTTGTCTCAGATATGAAATTCACGGATGTGGTTTTCAGTCGTGCTATGAGCCTAAGCTCTTTTACACAGATGTTTCTGACCGGTGCCTATAACAGCAGATGTTCAGAGAACTTACAACCCACGCTGAAACATGTCTTTGTTTCATCATGAAAGTTTTCCTTGGGTGTTTTGCCTTTCAGCTACTGCTAGCTAGACTATTCATTACGTAATAGTGATGTTAAGAATTGTGATGTCAGTGTCAGAAGCTTTTTAAAGTGAGGAAAGGCCTTGCACTGGCTCAATCGCACTCCTTGAAGAGCGTGTGTATTTGCCTAAAAATGTCAGGTCAATCTTAGTACTACTAGTAATATGTAATCCAGTACAACTTGTCGTAAGGCCGTCGGCGACTACACCGCCAGCCCTATCAAACCTGTCAAAGTGCGGATGAGTAGAGTCAAAGACCATTCAAAAACTGGGAATGAGCTACGTTAGTTTTTCTTTAGATATTTTCTAGAAAGAAAATTCTGATGTAACACCAGCAACTTCGTTTGCATCGAATGATGTAGACTAGCTCGTTTTGAGATGCAAATATATACATATACTCATACCAACATTTGACCGGCTCGACTGGACGTCAGATAAGTTCCAGGCTATTAATGCTAAAAGCCGAAAATTGTTAACTCATCCCCGGAATTTCTACATCAACATTGATTCACACCGCCCCTACTTAAAGCGAAAACAAGGGAGTAAAGGCTTTAGCCCGATCCAAACAACCTCTGAATGTCACATATCGCTTCGGCAAATATCGAAATCCTTTCGTGGATCAAGTTTGCATACATGTAGCATTATGCGACTAGGAAAGGAGGTTCTCAGAAAGTATTTCCTGGTTGATGGCCTAGGATATACACCCGGAGAAACTGAACAAACTGTACCTCAACAGGCTATTGGAAGAGATGCTTGTCCTTTGACGACCTAATGTCTAATTTGTTCCTCGTTGATGGAATACGTGTCAAAACAGATTGTGAAACTCATGCTCATATCTGAAATTTATCAATGTTGCTGCTGATATCTTTCAAAGAATGTGTTTTTGCTTTCGATATGCGTCTTTAATTCGATTCCTTAAGACGGTAGGGGTGGTGCAAAGATTGAGAGAGATTTGGCAGATATCTCGAGCATGTAGAGCGACCACATAGAAAACCTTCCATTTCTTGTTCGTACCATAATGGTATTGATATAATTGTTACTGTCCTTTTTGTTTTTCAGTATTTCATGAAACGATACTTTTCTTTATTATTAAATCCAAAAAGGCTGCGAGCTGGCAGAGTCCTTAAGCACGCCGGGACAAAATGCTTAGCGGCGTTTCGTCCATCTTTACGTTCTGAGTTCAAATGTCGCCGAGATCGTCTTTGCCACTCAACCTTTCGGATATGTGATCGACTTAACCCATACCACACAATTTCAGGCCTTGTGCCTATAGCAGAAAGAATTATCATTAACACTTTATCAGATTCGGGCCAATGGAGAAATGGTAGGTGTTGTCACTGTAATAGTAACTGTAATTGTAGCTGTTACTTGAAGATAAGTGTTAAATTTCACCGATCCAGGAATCTAAAGGTAGTACAGCTTAAATACGGTAGACGGCAGCAGCAGCAGCAGCAGCGACAGCAGCAGTAGCACTATATTACTGATAAATAGATTCACTTTTCAGTCAAAATTCTCGTCTTCACAGTTCGGCGAGGTCAGGTCTTTTCCCGCAGTCACTGTGATCGGAGATAGGAGTGGGGGGGAATAATTATAATGTGTGATCGTGTGTAAGAAAAATGTATATTGTATGTATTTAGGTAATGCTTGCATTTATGTGTGTGAATGTATGTATTTATGTACGTATATATGTGTATACGCACATACACACACACACACACACTTGTATATACATGCACATAAGTGCCGGTGCAAGATACTCTTGATTCACTCTAACTTCTGTCGATTAATAATAAATATATATATACTCATGAAATTATATATATACTCATATTTTGAATTCTATTTTCCAATTTGTATCACCTAACCTATCTATACATATATGTGAATATATATATATATATATATATATATATATATATATATATATATATATATATATATATATATTATTATATATTATTATATTATATATATTTATGGAAAAAAATGATGGGTTTTTTTCCTTATGAGGTCTTTTTCACGCTGACTACTTGATAAATTCTTAAAAAGATGTTATCCTTATATTATATTATATTATATATATATATATATATATATATATATATATATATAGATATACAGGGCAGGGAATCGTCAATTAGTAATAAAATTAATAATTAATATATATATATATATATATATATATATATATATATATATATATATATATATATATATATATGTATATATGTATATATATATATATATATATATATATATATATATATATATATATATATATATATATATATATATATATATATATATATATATATATATGTATGTATATATATATATGTATATGTATATACATATACATACACAGCACATTCGCATGTATGTGTGTGTATCTATCTATGTATCTAGATGGATAGATAGATAATGTATGTAATTCTATATGCATAAGATAAAAGATTTAAGAGAAAGATCTTGTGTTTAACTCTAGGTCAAGTAAAACCCAACACAGCTATTTCCAAAGATGTCGAAACTTTCATATATCTAGGAGTAAAGTAGACGTCCCGTTCTTCGTTTGTTCTTAAGACAGTAATTATGATTTGGTTGCTATTTTTAGCAGGTAGTGTCACGGCTTAATGGTGATTCCTTTGTTGCTTTGTGGGTAATGGAAGGAGATGGTAGGTGAGGTAGTGTTATGTGCATATGTTGACACACCTCACACCTCTATCTGTGTAATGGTAGTTGCTATCAGGAGTCCCATTACACGTCGCCCTCCTTACCTTACCTACCTCCAATACACATTTAATAATAGGGAGAGAGGAGGGAGGGGAGGAACCCCTTCTATTAGTTGTTCGACGTGCTGGAGATAGCAGTCAAGTGTAGTTTTTAAAAAATCTTATTCTTTATCTTGAAATGGATAGAACTATTGGATAATGTAGTTTTATGTAAAACAATATATGGAAATAAATAAATGATAGAGTCACTATCCGAACACATTTGATCATAGGTATATTGACTAAATCTAAACCTAGTACTAAGCAACTACTGCAATATGCAGTCATATTTATCATTAGTTTCAAATGTATGTATGTATGTATGTATGTAAGTACACGCGCACACGCGCTCCCATACACCTTTTGCATGTTTCAATCATTGGACTGCAGCCTTGCTAGAGCAACGCTTTGAAGGGCTGCAGTTGAAAAAACCGACTCCAGTACTGTTACCCTTTTTAAAGTCTGGTATTCATTCTATGTTTGCTTTACTGTTATGTATATATGTATGCATGTATGTATGTATGTATGTATGCATGCATTCACGTATATACATTTATATATATATATATATATGTATATATATATTTATATATATATATATATATTTATATGTATTTTATATCTACGCATCATATATATTATAGTAATCCATGTGTATGTATGCGTGCATATATACATATACATATACATACATATATATATATATATATATATATATATATATATATATATATATATATATATATATATATATATATGTATATATATAAATATATATATATATATATATATATATATGTATGTATGTATATATACATATCCATATATATATATATATGTATATATATATATGTATGTATGTATGTATGCATGTTTGCATACCTAGAGAGAGAAAGGGGTGAGAAAGAAAGAGAAAAAGAGAGTAAAAAATCTATCTACCTATCTATCTATCTATACATACATACATACATACATACATACATACATACATACATACATACATATATGTACATATGAGAGAAAGAGAGAGGTAGAGGGAAATAGTGAGAGTGTAATGTTAGCCAGCTTACACAACACCCTACCCACATAATCACACACATCTATATCACAACAACAACAACATTCCGTGCCATGACCTACCTATGACCCACACCACTTTTTGTTATTTTATTTTGTTTTCCAGATTTTTTTTTTCTTTGAGGCTTCTAAGGTTTTGTTCATTCTCTTTTTTTCTTTTATATTTTGAGTTTGTTTTACTTCTTTTGTTCTCCCCTATTAGTAGTAGTAGTAGTGGTAGTATAGTAGTAGTAGTAGTAGTAGTAGTAGTAGTAGTAGTAGTAGTAGTAGTAGTAGTAGTAGTAGTAGGGTGTGTTGACGTTGGTAGCAGTAGCAGTAGTAGTAGTATTAGTAGTAGTGATGATGGTAATAGTAATAGTGGTGGTAGTGGCGGCGGCGGCGGCGGCGGCAGCAGCAGCGATGGTGGCTGTGGCGGTAATAGTTGTAGTGATGGTGACAATAGTAGAAGTGGTAGTGGTGGTGGTGGTGGTGGTGGTGGTGGCAGTGATGGCGGTGAGTAGTAGTAGTAGTAGTAGTAGTAGTAGTAGTAACAACAACAGCAACAGCAGCAGCTATCGTTCCTAATCAAGGCACAAAGACAACTGTTGACATTGTGAGGAGTGAAATGGTTATAGTCGAAGCAAGTGGTGTCTAGTTCAATACTCGGTCGTTGCGTACGCTCACCACCAGCGTCCCTCCCTTGTTCATGGTTAGAGGTTTTCACTCGTAAAATCATGATGTAGGAAACTAAAGGCTGCTAAGTTAAATGCAAGTTAACATTAATGTAGTGGGACAAAAAAATAATTTGCAATTAAAATGAGAAAGCTCATTAACACTAATGATAATTAATGTGGAAAGGGAAAGAACTCAGAAATTTAAATCGATTAAATGGACACATGTGATAGAGGGTGGTGGTGTAATATTTGTATAATACCGAGATCACCTTAGACATGTTTCGTTCTTATGTGATCTTTTCAGTGAAGTTTAGTTTATCAGGGATGCCTTCTGCATGAAAAATATACAGCTAAGTGCAGGCTAACGTAGTGAGATTAAATTATTAATAACTGACCTGGTGACGAAAACACTTTGACATATCTAGCTGATTTATTTATTTACCAAGATAGAAATCAAACAATCGATTAGTTAGCTGGATTAAATGGTTAACCAATTGATAAAAATAATAAAAGAAGTAAAATAGAACCAGTGCGTGTATTTGTTATTTTATTATTGGCATAGTGACCGTCACAAATTACAATAAAGTGATTTATTAAAATGACAGTGATAATGATAAAATAAGTCATTAAGAGTTAATGACTGTATTCGTGAAGAAAGTGAAAGGAAACGACTCAAAGGATTTCTGAAATCTTGTATACTCCGGCTAATTACAATCGTTTTTAGCCTACGATAGAAATGAAAGTTTCTAGAATGAAATTTATATCAAATCAATAAGAGTCTAATGTTATATTTCGACGTTTTTTTTTTTTTTTTGTATATATAATTAAAAATTGAAAAAAAAAAATGTTTCTTCTCTGGTGGAAACCTTTATGTTAGATATAGCAGTCCAATCTTCCCGAAATCCCTCCCTGCCAGCTTAAAAAGCAATGGGGTGTATATTTAATAATTTGGCCCCAAAAACACACATTTCAACAAGGAAACATTGTCATTAAATATTTACTTATAAAATGTTAATTAATATGTTATCTATAACAGCTAAATCACTCTCTCCTTCCCGAGTCATATAGATTCATAGGATCCGTCTCCTGGACCGCTGGTCTGACGCAGGGCTACTCATTTTAACCAGCTGAGTGGACTGGAGCAATGTGAAAAGAAGTGTCTTGCTCTTGAACACAATGCACCGCCCGGTCCAGGAATCGAAACCACAATCTTACGATCATGAGTCCAACACCCTTAACCCTTAAACCACGCGCATCTACTTAAACCTCTCTCTAATGACTTGGAAAATGAGAGTGAAACATTGAATAATGTAGTCCTTGATAGGATAGTCATCGCTAGGACGCCTTACATTATAGATTAAACAGATACTTTTTTCTACCATGAAACACAAGGCCTGAAATCCTGAAAAGACGAAAGGATGAAAGGCAAAGTCGGATTCAGAATGTAAAGCAGGAAGAAATGCCGCTGAGCATTAACGATTCTGCCAGGTCGCCGCCTTAACATCTACAAATAATGAAATGTAAGACTGAGACAAGATCACAAATGTATACGAGTGTAGTGACGTCATATTGGCGCCAAAAAGGCATAGTCGCCATTGCTGAATCCTTAACCACGCATGCGTGGATTTCAACATCCAAGCGTTCCCGCTTCTATTCTGTCTCTTTACCGCTTCTATTCTGTCTCTTTACCACGCCAGACAGTGACCAAGCAAGACGTCTAAACAAGCTCTCATTGAGTGTGGTTGAACCAAGTTGTCTCTACAACGATTCATCTCTAGGGACAGTACATCTACATTCAGGCTACTCAGAAACCGGACAATTGGAAGCTGTTTATTTTCCACCATAAAATAAATATTTGTTGTTGTTGATCAGTTTGGAGTTTCTGCGTTCCGTTCACTTCTAATTTAATATAGGAAAGTTAGGTGTACATCTAATGATGTATAACCCACTTTCCTAAACGAGTTTAGAGGTACTGCTAACGTATACGGGTATAGGGGCATAGCCAATGAAATTCCTCCTTATTATAACCTCATTGCATTCCATAATTGTGGATTCGAGAAGGATGAAAGCATGCTCGCCGCTACGGTGTGTGTGTGTGTGTGTGTGTGTGTGTGTGTGTGTGTGTGTGTGTGTGTGTGTGTGTGTGTGTGTGTGTGTGTGTGTGTGCACGTGTGTTTTGGGGGTACACTGGACGGCACTGCTCGCTCACTTTTCAATGATACACCCTCAAATTTAGAAAGTACAGTTTACAAAAATCTTCCCGATATACATTTCTTGAATTCTGACTAACATGGCCGTCGCTAAAGGGGTGCACTGGACAACACTGCCCCCTCACTATTCAATGGTGCACCCTCAGGTTTAGACAATACAGTTTACAAAAATATTCTCCGTGACAAAAAATTCTAAAGTTTCAACGTTTTGCAATGACACGCCATTCTTATTGTTTTAGAATTCATTTCTCTCGTAGATTGTTTTCGTAATCACTCATTTATTTCTTCGCCGAAATTGAAATTATTAGCCTACTGAAACGCTGAAACGCGGAAGAATTTCAAGGAACATGACGTGGAGGGTCTGGTCTTTTAAAGAAATCACAATATTGTTGCAGTACTTAAAGTATTAGAATACATTCCGTAATGATAGTATTAAACAAGGGCTGTAATTGTTTACTTTTACATCATGCTTTCGTGTGTCAGGCATTGGAACAAGGTGGCCTTCCTACATGGGCAGTGCATTGCTCCCTCCCTCTCACTTTCTTTATTTAAGGCCTTATAATCGTCCTGGACCTCTAGAATGAGCCAGCTGTATCTTCCTCCCTCATACTCATTCGCCAAACACACATCCGTTGCTTCTGCTTAGTCAGTCATTCCATATTTACCTCTCCGCTCCTCAGATATCTGCCCCAAAATACTTTGGCCTGTATTTCGTATAGTTTCAAATCCTTGGAACTCCATTTCTACGAGCATCTTTTCCCACCCTTGAAGACGCCGACAGACATACAGTTACTCAAATCACTTTCTGACATCTCGGCATAGATAGCCCTTTTCAAATTTTAGTGCCGCTTCATCTCTTACAATAAACTAATAAACGAAAATATAATGATAACCAGTTAAGCATAGGCGCAGACGTAGTTGTGTAATAAAAAGTTTGCTTCCCAACCGACCGCATCGTTCCGGGTTCAGTGTGGTAACTTGGGCAAGTGTTTTGTAGTATAGTCTCGGGCCGACCAAAGCCTTGGGAGTGGATTTGGAAGATGAAAACTGGACCTCTCGTCGTTAGACGACGTATGAGGGTTCGATAATTTCTTACCGAACAACCACACAGATGATTTGGTTATAGTGATCAAATGTTTATGTAGATATAAGCTCACTCGCTCCATCGCTCCATCAAATCGACATTGCTTGTACAGGTACAACTGGGTGCCACATGTCAGATGTCGAAATGATCGCAGAGCAACGTGAAATGAAGTGCTTTGCTCAAGAACATAACGCAACGCCCGGTTTAGGAATCGAACCCACGAACTCGCAATTGTGAGTGCAACACCGTAACCACTAAGCCATGCTTTTTAAAAAATTCTCTCTCTGTTTATTTCCTCGTGTTCCTTTCTGTTGAAGAGCGTAGGCTCGAAACGTAAAAGACTTCCTCACCCTTCCGAGCGTCAAACTAATACAGCTGTATATAT
>NC_142944.1:36875811-36893311 GCF_046866305.1 Octopus bimaculoides | reverse complement strand
CCATAAACTAAACCGTTTATGAACGCGAAACTCAGGGTGATCTCATAAACCGGCCTTCCTCAGTAAATACATTAAGAAGAAAGCAAAGGACCAGTGATGAGGCCACAGAAGTGTGACGAAAGAACACTGGCCGAAATACAATTAATATGAAATATAGGTGAAGCAAATGAACACCGAATATATAGTGCGTGTGTTTTCATTGGCTAAAGTGGCAACACGACCATCTCCAAAATACAACAATATCTGTTTCAAAACACGAGTCCACATCAAGAATCTTGCAAAGCGAATACATAAACGTATATATATATATATATATATATATATATATATATATATATATATGTGTGTGTGTGTGTGTGTGTGTGTGTGTGTATGGCTAACCGCTAAGGGTGGATGCTACTGTAGCTTGTAGCCCCAGGAGGACACCTCCTCCAGCTGGCTATTGACACACTTTCTGTGCCCTATCAGTATTTGCAAATGGAAGCTATCCTTCCCATCTTTGACCTGACGTGATACGCACGGTCCCGGGTTTCTAGGTGACGGGTAAATATATATATATATATATATATATATATATATATATATATATATATATATATATATATAAAATTGAATATTCACTTTTGTCAGATGCTTTGTATATTTATAGATAAATATATAAATATACGATAAATAAGACCCCAAAGTACTATATATAGATGCATATAACACTGTAGGGTTGCACCTGATTGATTAGGAAATTTGTTTTCCCAAATTATTTATATATGTATATAAATAATGATGATGATGATGATGATGATGATGATGATAATAATAATGATTTCTTTATTGACCACAAAGGGCTTACATTAAGAAAAACACAATGGACAGTACAGGAGAAAACAAAGAATATGTGCGTGTATGTGCGGGAGTGTGTGTTGTGTGGGTTTTGTGTGTAAACAAGTTTAATATAATCGGAGAAGAAAAGAAACGACGAAGATGATGATGATGATGATGATGATGATGATGGTGTGGATAATAATAATAATAATAATAATAATAATAATGACGTCCTTGTGACTTGACTAACAGTACAAACCCCCGATAGATACAATGTTTCAATCAACAACCTCACGATATTGTATACTGTGCGACGTCTATAATAGTAATAGTAATAATAATAATAATAATAATAATAATAATAATAATAATAACAACAACAACAATAATAATCCTTTCTACTATAGGCACAAGGCTTGAAATTTTTTGGGGGGTGGGGTGGGGGGTGGGGGTGGGGGGGGGGGGGTGATAGTCGATTAAACTTATTGTATGCGTGTGAGTGTGTGTTGTGAGGATTTTGTGTGTAAACAAGCTTAACATCAGAGAAGAAAACACGATGATGATGATGGTGATAATAATAATAATAATAATAATAATAATAATAATAATAATAATTCTTTCTGCTATAGGCGTAGAAGTGGCTGTGTGGTAAGTAGACGGAAACTGAAAGAAGCCTGTCGTATATATGTTTGTGTCCCCCCCCCCCCCCAACATCGCTTGACAAAAGGTGGTGCTCCAGCATAGCCGCAGTCAAATGACTGAAACAAGTAAAAGAGTATAGATAGACACAAGGCCTGAAATTTGGGGGAGGGGGTAGTCGATTACATCGACTCCCAGTACTCAACTGGTACTTGATTTATCGACCCTGAAAGGATAAAAAGCAAAGTCGACCTCGGCAGAATTTGAACTCAGAGCATAAGGACGGATGAAATGCCGCAAAGCATCTTACCCGGTGTGCTAACGTTTCTGTCAGCTCGCCGCCTAACAACAACAAACCTTTCTACTGGAGGCACAAGGCCTGGAATTTGGCGGGGAGAAGATTAATCGATTACATCGACCCCAGTACTTACTTCACCGATACTCAATTTATCGACCGCAAAAGGATGAAAGGCAAGCAACGTAATATTAAAAAAAAAAAAAATGTCAAATGTTTTGGTGCGGAACTTTTGGCCCGTCCTCTACATAGGTACATTGTTAGGTAGAAAGACAGATAGGTAGATGAATAGATGTGATAGGTTAATGCTTACAAGCATATTATATATATATAAAATATATATATATATATAAAATATATATATATATATAAAATATATATATATATATATATATATATTGATGTATATGAAATATATATAATAATATCGATATACTGACACATGTTGCACATACTCTAACTCACAACCTCATTCTCCTTTCCCACACTCGCAAACGCTCGCACATACACACACACACACACACACACACACACACACACACACACACACACACTTTTCTAACTGTACATCTAATGAAGCTAATCAGTCAGCCAGTGGTTTTTGGAAGATGAGTCAGTTATGAGTTTATTAGCGGCGGCGCTGTGTGGAGAAAGTTTGTTAGGTCATCAGTCCTTCTGCTGCTGCTAGCAGCAGCGGCAGAGATGATGGCTTGGGGGGGGGGGGGTGACATTCGGGGTTGACGAGAGGTGAATGTGAGGTAACAAGACGGTCAGGTGACGGTGGTGACGGTGAATAATACGCTGTTGTTGTTTAGGCCCGTGAAATGGCAAATGTACGATTGAAAGCAATGCAACTAAGACCATCCCGACAAATTGTCCGATTGTGTTTATTATCCAAACCGATAGGATCAGATTTTAGGAACATTTGACTGCTATTTCTTGTAGGTCTAGCGGTCACGTGGCAGAAATAGATGCAACAGCAGAATTTTTAGTCGAACGAATCGACTTCAGTACTATTTTTTAATATAATATTTTAATATTCTCGTCAACTCTAGGCACAAGGCCCGATTTTTTTTTTTTAGTGGTGGTGGTGGTGGTGGTGGTGGGGAGTTGATTAGATCGACTTCAGTACGCAACTCGTACTTAATTTATCGACCCCGAAAGGATGAAAGGCAAAGTCGACCTCGGCGGAATTTGAACTCAGAACACGAGGACAGACGAAATGCCACTAAGCATTTCGCCCGGCGTACTAACGTTCCTGCTAGCTCGCCGCCTTAAAACTATTTAAATATTGAATTATAGAATATACAATTTTATAATGGTTTTAGGGTAGCAGACTAACAAAATCATAAGCATGCCGGGCATGCTTGTGTGTGTGTGTGTGTGTGTGTGTGTGTTGATGAGATCTCATCGGATGATATCTCATCGGATGATATCTGAAGTAAATGACATTTTCTATAACTCAGGGTCAATCTAATTCTTGTGAGTGAAACTAGGCAGACGACAACTGTGTAGGAACTCACGCGGTCCGGACAAATCCCACTGGAGCACTACTACCCCAACTGGGCTATGTGAACGAGAAGAAGACCATGGAAGAATTTGTGAAAGGTGTGAGGCACAACATCAGGTTGTTAGTAAAATGAACTTTAAACGAACTTCAACACTTAATGCGGTTTTCAATAGAGCTTGTTTTAATTTTTCAAAGATACAGTATGGTGTTCTTTTTATTAAGCTCATATTTGTGATTGAGGTTATTATATAATTAATGAAATATTTTACATCCCAGAGAAGTGTTCAGAAACTACAAATAATAAGAATAAAAATTATGATTTAAAAATAGCTTGCTTTATTATTATTATTATTATTATTTTTGTCCTTAGGGGGTTTCGTACCCTCGGTTTTCGCCCCCCCCCTTGGATTTGTTTTCTAGAGGATTTTGTTCTATGGGAGGGTTTGTCCTTGGGGGTTTTGTTATACACTCAGAAACTCATAAACGTATGTGTTTGTCTATCCTTGTTTTGACTATTTTTGTTTGCCTTAACTGTTTCGGAAGACTATTTACAATTCTCATTTGTTCTTTGTCCCTCAATTGTTTATTTCACCTAAAACAAAGATGACTTCAGTATTTTGTTCATTTTTTCCCCATCACGAAATTTCATGTCTGGTTTTGTCTGTTGTACTCGTTTCAGTCATTAGACTGCTTCCATGCAGGACAACGTCTTGCAAAATTTTTAGTAGAATGAATCGACCCCAGTACTTATTCTGCCAGTCTTTTTGCCGAACCGCTAGGTTACGGAGACGTAAACTAACCAACATCAGTTATCAAGTGATGTAGTGGGGACAAACTGACATAAACACACACACACACACACACACATCTTTCTCTCTCTCTCTCTTTTCTCCCCCTCTCTCAATATATATATAATGATCAGAAAGTTAAAGCTACAATGTGTCAAAGATACGGTCAAAATATGTAAAACATTCATAAAATCCAGCATGTAATAAGATGCATGTACGCAACGCCATCCATGCCTGCCTCCATGTGTACATGTGTACAACATACATTCATACATATGGGTACTGGGACATATAACACACAGCCTAAATACCAATGTTGAGAAATTAGGCTTCTCAAAGCCAGAAAGGGGAAAGCTGATTTGAAGACGACAGATCCAAGCCATCACTGGAACTGTAAAAATCTGTAAAACTTCCTAGAAGTTTACCGTTTAAGTATATATATGAACATGTCTAGATATGCAACTATATGCATGAGAAGACATACATAAAACAAAACATATAAATCTGCACATATACATACATACATATATACATACATGTTGGCATTCCGTCGTTTATGACGTCGAGGGTTCCAGTTGATCCGATCAACGGAACAGCCTGCTCGTGAAATTGACGTGCAAGTGGCTGAGCACTCCACACACACGTGTACCCTTAACGTAGTTCTCGGGGATATTCAGCGTGATACAGTGTGACAAGGCTGACCCTTTGAATTACAGGCACAACAGAAACAGGAAGTAAGAGTGAGAGAAAGTTGTGGTGAAAGAGTACAGCAGGGTTCGCCACCATCCCCTGCCGGAGCCGCGTGGAGCTTTAGGTGTTTTCGCTCAACAAACACTCACAACACCCGGTCTGGGAATCGAAACCGCGATCCTACGACCGCGAGTCCGCTGCCCTAACCACTGGGCCATTGCGCCTCCACCATGTGGAGGCGCAATACATACATACATACATACATACATACATACATACATACATGCATACATACATACATACATACATGCATACATACATACATACATACATACATACATACATACATACATACAAAAGAAAAGAAGACAACATAAAGTTATAAAAAATGTAAAATGTAAAAAAAAAGCTTACGTGAGACGAGTATTGAAGTGATAGTTTTTGAATGGAGGATGTTAAAGATACTTAGCTTTCTGGTTTGTTCTAATTGGTTGGGATGTGTGGTGAGTTCTATCCATAAAGTAGAATACGAAACACGTGGGGTGATAGGTTAAGATGTGTTACGAGTCAAGGTCTTGAAACTAAAGAAACTATAAAATGTTTAAAGGTAAGGTTCTATTATAAATGCAGCTTTCCTATAGGTTGAGGTGTGCAGTTAGTAATCTTTTAAAATTGGGCGGATTATTATTTTGTGTATTGATATTTAATCGAAGGTTGTGCTGTGTTGCAGTTAGTGTGACTTTCTGATGGATTGAGGGGAGTTATGAGTGATGACAAAATAACTAAAAGCTACCGGGTGGCATCGGATAAACGGCAGACCAGTGGTTTACTGCTGCTGTGATGCAAACAGGGGCTTGATCAACTCCACTTAGGTCAACGGAGCAAGAGAGTATAATGTTAAAAGACCCGAAATGTCTTGAGACTCCTGAAACACCACTGATGATGATACATCCAAGAGCACCCGTGTGATGTATCTTGAAGCTAAACTAGAATATTATAATGATATACTAATATAGCGATATAACAATATAGAAAAAAAGTGTTGTGAAATAAAATATAGAAATAGTACGCTAGTGTAATAATATAATGATACAATTATATAATAAAAAGACAGCATGATACGTGGAAGTAATATAAATGGAAATACATGTGAGAAAGTAAAGTTCAATGATATGAAAATGATTCTAAAATGACGAAAATCAATATAACATTAAAAATAGGAATGAAAAATTGTTTATAGAAATATTTTTGATGAAGAGTTGCACAACAACAGCACATTTGTTTAAAGTTCATTGCTATTTTCTGTTATTCTACAGCTCATTGTTTGCTATATCAGCAACGAGATTTTGCAATATGTCGTATGGTTTAAGACAAACGCTTCTATTCTAGGACGGCAAACCATAGGGACTTAACCACTTAAGAAATATTATATATATTAAACAAAAATGAGCTAAAAGAAATAATTCAAAGTTACCTGTGACATGTATTTAAACATCATTGACAAATACAAGTATTTCAAATAGCATATGTGGTGTAAATTCTTGATTTGTTAAAGTTATCTTCACCTCTAGAGGATATAGCGTAAATATCAAATGGAAATGAACCAGGTCCACCTGAGAAGGGGAGATAATCTCAAGAATTAAGACTTTTTTCCAGAATTGAGATACCATTAAAACAAAGGACAGGCTTATAGTCTGGAGACAAAAGTACAGTTTTGGACACAGCAGAGCTATTCCACTATGATTTTTGCAATCCTCTCATGTATAATGGTTTTATTGTAGTGTAATGGTATTGTTATTTATATGATGGTATTGTTTTGGCATCTTTCTAGTCCTTCCGCATTTCACTGATACACCATAATTTTTACACATTTTTTTCACTGCCAAATTTATAGATTTCTGCAAAAAGCCCAACTTTTCATGCTTAAATTTCTTAATAGTCATTTGTACTTTCTTCTGGGGTAGGTGGAACATTAATGGAAGGGATAGTTGGTATTTTGAATATGGGTAGTGTTTATTTAGGACTCTCTACTTAGTAAAACTTTAAAATGTTCCTTATATCCCTTATATATGCTTTCTGTGTCTGGAAGCAAACGCTTCCCATTCTTAGATATGAGAGGGACCATCATTGCTGATTGGGGTCCACTGGTTTGCATCATCAAACTATAAATCACCTTCGCGATTTTTGCACCTGCTGCTATTTGCATATCATTCGTAGTATTCCTCACTAGTTTACTTGTATATCTCATAGAGTGCGTTGTGCTGCTGTTTTTGCATGTTTGTTATTTTCTTCCAGCTGATGATATCTTTACTCTGATATTTCTTCTCGCAGCATTTTGCTACGTATCTCTTCTTTTTTTTTTTTCATTGAAATCATTGTTTTTATAGCCTGATCGTTTTCAACAAACCAGTATTTGTCTGTATTCTTTGCTAGAGTTGTATTATGAATTTTATCTCTGACAACATCCCATGATGATGTGTCGTTTATTGCTCCAATACATTTTTGTGAGCATCTTACACATCTGGCAAATGCAGCTTTCCAACATCTAAACGCTTTGAGATTTGACTGTACTATGATTTCTGGCTGTCGGTTTTATTAGTTAACATTAATCTGACTCCTATTTAAGCAAGGTCAGTCTAACATTTAGCACTTTGCATAGATGGGACATTGCAGACATCCTGCACATCTCGTCTGTGGAAAATCACATAGTCAATTAGATATCACTGGTAGGATCCTTGGTGCATCAGAATTGTGACATGATCACCTCTATGGTTGAACTGTCTATTTACCTACATGCATACATACGTGCATACATACATAGATACATAGATACATACACAATACATACATGCGTGCATGCATGCATACATGTATGCATGCATACATACATACATACATACATACATACATACATACATACGCAGAGAGAATAAGCCATAGCAAAAGCATGGCAGGGTGTACCGGCAGGTTTATGACATCCAGCCTTGAAAGCTATCTCCACGCTATTCCAGAGCAAGGTATCACCTTCAGTTACCTGCAGCGTAAAAGGTAGAAAGCATTGACAGACAACCGATGTAAGCTGTGTAAAACTACAACTGAAGATATCAACCGCATTGTTGCCAGTTTTGAGGGAACGTCACCCAGATATCATCTTCCCATGAAGCACGATGTGACGACCAGAACAGGTTACATACCAACCCGCTTGGAACAGAGTATGGCTGAACTTGGGTTCTTGCAGAAAGAATGCAACTCCTCACGCTACAATTCATACGCTATAAATATTTATGATATCTGGGACAATAAAAATCTGCAAGATCTGCGCAAGATTTAAAAGATAATGAACAAAACAAGATGCTTTCCTTTACATCCTAACTACCATGATGGTCAGTTAAAATTAAACTCTGAATTAAAAAGGAACAAAGTACATACATACATGCATACATACATACATACATACATACATACATACATACATACATACATACATGCATGCATGCATACATACATACATACATACATACACACATATACACATACATACACACATACATACATATATACATACATACATGCATACATACATACATACATACATACATACATACATGCATACATGCATGCATACGTACATACATACATACATTGTAAAAAAAAAAACTTGTGCATGGCTGCTTCTGAATAAGAATATATGCAGAGAGAAAGAGAATATCGTTTGACTTCTGTTTAACTTGCTGAAATGGCTGACACACAATTGGTTTCTGATTGGACAACAAGAGAAAACATACGTGACGAAAAAGTGACTCCAAAAATCGGGCAGTTGAATGAGATCGCTGCACACACAAACACACACTCACACACACACACACGCGCGTGCGTGTGCGCGCGCACACACACACGCATAGACACACACACATGGTTTATATTATAAGCATCTAGATGCCACTCTAACTAAACTCTCCGCTTCGTTTATTTATTTATTTAGTTATTTAGTTATTAGGTTAGATAAAAAAAAAATCAAATTGAAAAAATAGAAAACTGCCAAAAATAAGTAAATAAATAAATAAAAAGTGGAACAAAACAAGTTATATCAATAATCATAAATAACCATACTTTCTGACTATAATTGATTTCGTGAGATTGTAATCTCCATCTTGAAGAGTAAACAACAAAGATACATAACTCACTTCACTTGTGATGATTCTACTGGCACTGTCAATAATAGAAAATCTTTTGATTCTGAGCGGAACACGAATCAATAAAGAATTGCATGATTAAATTACAGAGCAAACGACTAGAATTACAACGGCACACACACACGCACACGCACACGCACACGCACACGCACACGCACACACACACACACACACACACACACACACACACACACACACACACACACACACACACACACACACACACACACACACACGAAACGTTCGTTTTCGCACATACACGAGCGTGCAAAAATGTATGTATACATGATACTAAATATGTGAGCATAGATGCACGTATAGGAATACATTGCAATGTATAGTACAGCTGTGTGCATGTCTCTACGTGTACATGTGTGTATGAATATACGCATTTGCAGATATGCTCGTGTTTGGGTGAGTACGTGCATGTGTATGTATGTATGTATGTATGTATGTATACATGTATGTATGTATACATGTATGTATGTATGTATGTATGTATGGATGGATGGATGGATGGATGGATGTATACATGTATGTATGTATGTATGGATGGATGGATGGATGGATGGATGCATGTATGTATGTATGTATGTGTGTGTATTGATGGATGGATGGATGGAAGTATGTATGTATGCATGTTTGTATGTATACACACATATATGTATATATGTATCTATACATACACACATGTATGTATGTATAAATACACACATACATGTACATAAACACACACATACACATACATATATGCATACATACATACGCATACATACCTGCATACATACATACATACATACATACATACATACATACATACATACATACATACATACATACATACATATATATCCTCACGGTCTCCTTTCTCGGTGTTTAATTCATTGAAAACTATTTGAGAATTCTCTTTTATTCTTTCATTCTAACCACATGTTCTAAACATCGTAAACTGTGTTTCATCATTGTTGAGTTTAAGCTTCGACGGTTGGCTTTTTCTTGGACTGTATTGCTGGCTATGAGATTCTCTCGTTTGATGTTTAAGAGATGGTGTAGAGTTTTTGTTGATGGCAATGCTCCAGCGTGTTTGATATCCCTATGATAAAGGGGCCAAGTTTCACAACTGTAAAATAATGAAGAAATTACAACAGCTTGATAGAACATCAGTTTGGGTTAAGTATTTGCTTTTAATGACATCTATTAGTACTTTTCGAAGTACTAAATAAGATCCAATTCGGTGTTCAACATTCTGTTCAGTAGCATATTTATTGGAGAAAATACTTCCAAGATAGGGTAAGTGATCAACTTCTTCGAGAGATGTATCAGAAATGGTGATGGTCAAATCAAGGAGGTTGGTCTTTGGAGCAGCTTTTGCAAGGACTTTAGTTTTCTTGATATTAACTCTCAGGCCAAAATGACCATATACACCGGCGAAATTGTTGATTGATTACTTAGGTTCTTGTTATTTATGTGACAGAGAGTAGATTTGTCATCTGTGTATTGAAGCTGGGAGAAACGTGGGCTGTAGGTAGGCCAAAACAACGAAGTCTGGTTATGCTAAATAGCCCACCATCAAAATAGTATGTGATGTCAACACCTGAACTGTCAGGAGGGAGTTCATAAAACATCACAAAAATGTATATGGTATATAGGTTGACAGATTTTGCTTGAAACTAAATATATTCAGAAGGCACTCGCGTTCAAATACTATAAAATAATCTATATACTGAAGAGTGCATGAGAGAGAAAAGTAGACATATATGAAATAGGAAAAGTAAGAGGGTGATGAAAAGAGGGGGAGTTTTATTGGCTTTTAAACGCTTTCAGAATACTATTAATTCATAAACATAGAACGTTTTACAACTCTCACCGTGCAATACAAAGAGAAATTGAAGGGGAGAGGGAGCGTGCGTGCGAGCGTGCAAGCGAGAGAGAGAGAGAGGGAGAGAGAGGGAGAGAGAGAGAGAGAGAGAGAGGGAGAGAGAGGGAGAGAGAGAGAGAGAGAGAGAGAGAGAGAGATAGAGAGAGAGAGAGAGAGAGAGAGAGAGAGAGAGAGAGAGAGAGAGTGTGTGTGTGTGTGTTTAAGAATGTGAGCAATAAACCAGTGGGAGAAGCTGCATTTCTTAGAAATTCTACGGCGGATTTGTTGCTTCATTTATAATAACAGCAAATATTTGCTTGTGCAAACGAGAACAGAGATTATCCGATCTTGAATTCAATCAGTCTTTATTTTGAAATGCTATCAGTACTTGTGTGAATTAAGGATGTCATCTAAGCTCATATCTAAAATTACCATATCTATAAGCTGGTCGAAAAGCATGAATTGTCCAAGATATTTCAAAATTGTTGCTATAAGTTTCAATAGTGAAGCAAATGTTTGTCGATCAAAAATTTTCTATTTGATTAATAATTAATGACTACGTGAATAATGTTTTATCTTAAATTCATTCTCTCGTCATTCTAGTGTAGGATTAATAAGCTAAAGAAGCTAAAGGTCTGGATATATATTCTATTATCTCAGAGTATCCATTTGTAGTCAAGAGCTTCATTATAAAAGTGAGAACACTTTATGAAATCAGCTACACTTGAAGATAAAGATGATATCTGGCTACTATGATTGGGAATCAAGTTGAAAAGAATACTGAGTAGGTGATTACGTACTTCTATCTATCTATCTATCTATCTATCTATCTATCTATCTATCTATCTATCTATCTATCTATCTGTCTGTCTGTCTGTCCGTACATACATACATACACACACACACACACACACACACACACACACACACACACACACACACACACACACACACACACACACATATATATAAATTAAACAATAGGGCAAAAAATTGGATATTAATTCATATCAATTTAATACTAGGTAACCAGCACATTAAAAGAATCAGGGAGATTCAGAAAAAGTATGAGATCTCAAAAGATTATTGTATATGTGTATATAAAAATATATACAAAGGAGGCCACTAGGTGGACTGCTTCTTCTAGCACATTAGCAGTCCACCTAGTGGCCTCCTTTATACACACACACACACACACACACACACACACACATATATATATGAAGGAAAAGAAAATGGAAAGTAAGAAAGCTTCTAACAATGCAAAAAGCTTTACAAAAATACTTTATATTTCAGGTGCAAAGATCCATCCTCAGAAAGAAGCAGCCCAGGAAATGTCCAGTTACACCAATTCCGTTACTTTGCTCAAAATCCTCGGCGTAGATAAATACTTACGCACTCACACACGCAAATATACAAAATATATATATACGTTGGACTTCGCAACAGTTTCCGTCCAGCAAACTCACTCACAAGGCATTGGTAGGTAGCCCGTGGCTACCGTAGAAGACACTTGACCAAAGTGCCACGTATGAGGTCGGGAAGCAAACTGCTTACCTCACTGCCATACCTATACCTGTCTATATGAAAAAGAAAACAAAACTCAGGTGTGTTAATTTTATTTCCATCAATCGTTCCTGGATGTATTCATCAAGCGAAGATTGATGTTCAATGCTTTCCTCTAGTTAGTAATGAAGCAAAAGTCGAGCAGTTGTTGTTGTTTGTCAATAACAGTATCTACAATTGTTTCTGCCTATTTACGGTTTTACTCTTTAAAAGAAATTCTGCTTTGAGGATCGAATTTGTTGATATAGTATTTGGGGCCAGTATCTTTTATTACTCCCCCAGAGTTAGCCGTTCAGAATCCTTGACCTTGCGAGTGGGACCTAGTCAGGATTTTTTTTTTTCAGGTCGAGTAGCCCCGTCCTGCTCAAAAGGTCCCTGAATAAAGATGATGAACAAAACACCCATGTTTCCATGGTGAATTATTCAAACCTCAAAAATCTCTCTAATCACATGACAATGATGCCCACCTCCGACTACTATTTGTGAGCAAAGATAGTGCACATATCGTCAGCCACCAAGGGACATACTCAACTAGTTAAGGTCAAACAGCTGACAAGCAAATCTGTGGTATTGAGCAGAATATTTGCTGTAGCCCATCTTTTATACCAAGACAAAACAATATACAAGATAACACTTCCAATCAATTAAGATCAGAAGCCATGAGAGCCACTGCCTGGTACTGCATCAGGGCATTTATTATTATTATTATTATTATTATTATTATTATTATTATTATTATTATTATTATTATTATTATTATTATTATTATTATTATTATTATTATTATTATTATTATTATTTATAACGACAGCCCATATGTTGATGACAGTCACAAGGCTCCTTGAATTTAGTTTTGATCTCAAGAGAAGTTTGAGATGCTTGAAATATGCAATGATAACCTTGTCTGTCATTTCTCTGTGCAAGATATTGTCCAGCACCAGGATGCCAAGGTACTTGTACCCATCTTCATCCGGGTTTTCCATTCTCTCTCCGTTTGGCAATTCTATGCCCTTACAATCTGCTCTTTTCCCTCGTTTCAAAGTGAGTACCGTACACTTCGAGATACTGAATTCCATCTCTATATTCTTGCTGCACATTTTTACAGTCTCAACCAGCCCCTCTGTTTTTGCGAACAGTCTTCATCTATGAAGAGAAGATGGTTGAGACGAGATACACTCTTTCTCAGCCCATAGTGCGCGTTGACTTTGCGTAGGACTACAGACAGTGAGATCAAGGCTATAACAAATAACAAAAGGGAACAAGAGTCTCCTTGGAAGATACCTCTTTTGATTGTTACCTCAGCTAAGTGCTGGTTGTTACAGAAAAGACGTGTTTTCCAACTAGACATACTGTTCTTAACCAGTGCACGTACGTTCTCAGCTATTCCACACATGTCGAGTGTTTCCAAAATCCATGAATGCAGCAACATGTCGTAAGCCTTTTTGAAGTCCATCCAGGCCATACACAAGTTTTTTGGTACTGTTTGCAGTTCTTCATTACAACGTTGTCTATCACAAGGCAGTCCTTGGTGCCCTTGGATCCTTTTCAGCATCCCTTTTGTTTTACTGGAAGTTGATAGTTTTCTGTAAAGAACGAATACATTTCCCTGCGATGGTGCCTGTTAACACTTTCCATAAGAGGTTAAGACAAGCAATGGGTCGGTAATTGCCAACCTCATTGCCCTTTGACCGATCTTTCATCAACAATGTTGTCTTTCCCTCTACAATTCACTTCAGAACTGCACCACTCTGCATGTAGGCAATTGTCTAATTGCAACGCAATTCGTTTGTATGCTTACCTAAGCCCCTTGAGTCAGTAGCCTTGAAATCCGTCTGGTCCTGCTGCTTTCCAGTTTGGTAGTTTTGATACCTGTGCAATGACATCTCCCGTTGTTATACGCACATGGTCCTGTCGTGGAGCTTCTGGGTGGTGGAGTTCGGATCTCACGGAATGAATCCATTCAGCATCGTGGTTGTGGGAAACTTCTTGCCTCCAGATGTTATTCCAAGATTGGCAGGTTTTCTCTGCTTCAGGAGGTGTATCATCTTCTGTGTCTCCTATTAAACTCATAAAAAAACTGCCTGTGGTTATTTGAGAATAACCTGTTTTGCTTGAACTGCGATATGTGATCAGTGTAACGTCGCACCTTTAATGTTTTTCCCCCCACACGTTGTTTTAGGGTTTCGATAACAGTTTTAAACCCTTTCTTTTCTATTTGGTATTTTGCATCAAGATATGCCCTTGCACCTTTTTTAGAATTTTTCCATTGCCTTTTGGACCATTCCTCTATGCGACTCAGATCTTTTCGCAAAGTTTTGATATCGCCTTCCATTCTCCGCTTCCACAATGGCTCCTTTTGTCCGTCTGCTTTCCTCTGTTTCTTACCAATCAGTTCACCTACTAAAATTGGAGCAAATCTGATCAAGTCCCTTATTATTATTGTTGTTGTTGTTGTTGTTATTAAAACTCACAGTTTATATTGCTGGGTATGATGGAAAGTGTCAGTTGTCCACAACCAGTAGACAAAGGTGACACTTGTCTACTGGTCATGCTTCAAGAACCCTGCGAAGAATTCTTGCAGCTTCAAGCAATGTTGATTTTTGTAGGTGTTCTACCTTCACCCTTGCACCAATTTTTTTCAGCCATGTTGGTAGGTGAGTGCTGATACTTCCAAGTGTACCAATTCCTACTGATATCACGACTACTCTCCTCATTGATCACAACCTTCGTATTTCCCACGTCAAATTGTCATAGTCGTTCATTTTTTCCATCTTCTTTCACATTGATCCTGTTGTCACCAGGACATGCTATGTCGATTATCATACATGTTCTTTCTTTATAATTCACTACAACAATGTCCGGTTTCCGATCATCATCATCATCATCATCATCATCACCATCATCATCATCATCATCATCATCATCATCATCATCATCATCATTCAGTAGTTTTATTTTTATAGCGTGCTTTCACTTCACTACCGAGCGCAGCTCTGTGTGCCTTGGGTATGTGCTGTGGTTTGCTGTGATGCTCTTATGGTTACTATACTGAAAGTGTTTTGCGTAGGATGTGTGCTGTGCCCAGTAGTGCAATTTTCTGTATGTTATATATATTTGTAAGTCCTGGTGTTTTTGTTATGTATTTGTCTGAATATTTTTTTATTATACCTAAGGCACCTACTATGATAGGAATTGTTTCTGCTTTTAGATTCCACATTCGAGTTACCTCTATTTCCAAAAGCATTTTTTATTCTTCATGATCTCTGACAACTATTTCTGGCCTATTGGCCTTAATTTCTCTATCTGTGTGTATTGGCATATCCCAGAGTATGGTTGCTTTCTCGTTTTGTGTGACCTTTTCTGGCGTGTGCTTATACCATCTTTTTCTTTTGTTATTCCATAGTGTTGGCATAGCTCATTATTATTATTATTATTATTATTATTATTATTATTATTATTATTATTATTATTATTATTATTATTATTATTATTATTATTATTATTATTATTATTATTTACCACCACCACCACCACACATTAGCCAAAAAAGTCAATAGGCCTACAGCTCGGCACCTGGAAGGATAGCTCCAAACCGTCCAACAGTGATGTTGGATGTTGGATGGACGGACCGGTTAAATAGGTCGGGATCTGGTTTGGTCTGGAGCTCCAGGTTTGTTAGATAGGATTTTCCGCAGCTCGTCTCTTTAACTAAGCAACAATCCTGGATCAAGGGTAGACCGAGGCAGGCGCTCACAGTCCTCTGTTTGTCGGGCAATGCGGTCAGTGGAAATTCCACTTTGGTACTCTACAGAGGATTAATGGCGGGCAAGTGCGATGACGTTCCCGGGGAGACTTTGGGCATCGACGAGAATCAAATGGTTGGTCTGTTCCGGAGGACTTTCGGGCCGAGACCCACGGATAATTTCCAGAAAACTCTGGACTGACAGTGCTACCGGGGAGCATTGCCGGTCCAGGATAAACTCTACAGGCATGAAAGCCACGTCAGCTGGGCTTGCCCGAGATACGCGTAAAGCGACGAAACTATTATGCACGTTCTCGTCCAATGTCCGACAATTGCTGACTTGTTAGGTTTATGTCGTACATCTGCAGTCACTTGAAGACGGATCCAGCTATCGGCTGAATTCATTGTGAAAATCGTCTCGCCGCCATCATTTGACCGGGGAGATCAAGCAGTGTTTATTTGTCTGGTAGTCTTAGCAACAAAGGTTTTGTGGTAGACCAGTTTGAAAGGACTACTGACAAATGCCTTTCTGTTTGGCTAAGCCCAAGACCTCAAAAACTTTTTCAATTTTCACTTGGAAAGGAAAGTCAGGGTAGAGAAGATAGTGTTGCTTCCCAGCAATTTTTTTGAAAGGTGGGTGAATGTGGCAATAATGGTCCGAGTTAACGGGCTTACTCTAAGCATGCGCTTGTAGATTGAAAGAAGACGATGGGGAAAGGGCACTTGCACTTGTGGTCTGTGTGACTGTGGTTTTGTGGGGTTTCGACGAGGAAGACTAAAACATATACCTCTTTTGGGGAATTTTTCGTTGTTAGAATTTATATTATTACCGTTTTCACTTTCTAAACGCTTCTTTATGTAACTCCACATTGTACAGTTCTGCATTATGTGAACTCTTTGTGGTATATAAAGAAAGCATTATTTTTGCAGCTTTCTGTCCGTCTTTATATTCTGAGTTCAAATTCCGCCGAGGTCGATTTTGCCTTTCATTCTTTCGGGGTCGATAAAATAAGTACCAGTTGAATACTGGGGTCGATGTAAACGACTTAACCCTTCTCCAGAACTTGCTGGCCTTGTGCCAAAATTTGAAACCATCATCATCATCATCATCATCATCATCATCATCATCATCATCATCATCATCATCATTATCCTGGCAGAATTGTTAGCACACCGGATAGGAGGCTTAGCGGCATTTCGTCCGTCCCTACGTTCTGAGTTCAAACGCCGCCGAGGTCGACTTTGCCTTTCATCCATTTTTTGTGTGGAGAGGGGGGGGGCGCGATAAATTAGCACCAGCGAGACACTGTAAACAACTAGCCTCCTCCCCCAAAAGTTCAGGCCTTGTGCCTATACTAGAAGGGATTATCATTGTTGTTGGTGTTGTTATGTATTATTAT
>NC_142944.1:36870811-36873311 GCF_046866305.1 Octopus bimaculoides | reverse complement strand
AATGTACACGCACATCTATGCATATATTTTCATATATACTGTATTTTCCGGCATATAAGGAGCACTTTTTTCCCCCAAAAAGTTCTCTTCAAAAGTCACCCTTGCGCTTTATGTGCTGAAGGTAAGGTTTTGGGTATGCTTGGTTAGTGTTATTAACAATGAACAGTACTGTTGACGGTGGAAGTCAGTGGTGATATTTGATAGTGTTAAGGTAAGTATTGTAACTTAGCCGACCACAAAGGCTTGCAAAAGGACATCAGTCTAAATTTTTTCATGGTTCCTATATATGAAAATATATGTGCGATATCCAGCGTGGGGATTCGGAGTTAGCTGCCTACCAAAGTTAGGGGTGCACCGTATATTCCCCAAAATACGATATGTATACTAAGATACGTGCATACGTACGTACGTATATACATAAGTAAAGAGACCAGCTAACATGAATCTTTCAAATACAGCATAAAAGAATATGCTTAAACTTTCCTTCAGTTCAATATATAACAATTATTGTTGTTGTGGTTCAAATTGCAATGGTGGAGCTTTTGTTTCTATCACATTTAGGGCCATTCGTAGCATCCTTCTGTAGCACCCGTTTGATAATTTATTTGTCAGTGTCCATGTTCATTGTCGTATAACTACTTATTCGACAGTTGCAATGAACAGTTTGATTTTGATTTGCCAGGGCAATTTGGAGTTCTAAGTCTCTTTTAGTTTGTAACAGGCTGTCCATACTTGTACCTTCTTGATCTTGATGTCTGTTTCCCAAGCTGCTCACCCAACCACCTAAGAACTTGAAGTCTTCAGTAACATTCAATTTGGAACTATAATATTAATAAGTTTGTTTCTTTGTTACAAACCAACTCTCTCTTTTAAAAGAAAATCCCCAAAATGAAGACATACATACATACATGCATGCATGCATGATTACATACATACATACATACATACATACATACATACATACATACATGCATAGATATGTACGCATATTCATGGTGGTTGTTACCTCAGAGACCCGTATGACCATCTTTGAAAATTATCCTACCCTAAATGTTAGCAATGCCCGTGCTGAAATTTAAAGTCAATAGCAGTTTATACAGCCACAAATACTCCCAGTTATAAAGCTAAATAGCTCAGAAACAAGTAAGAGAAATATCTCCGGTTTTGCAATTAAACATCCTAGAGCGATGTCAAAACAAAGACTAAGGGATTTCTCACTACCAATCTTTTTGAACGTCGTTGACTCTACCGAGTTCATCCGTCCTTTGAGAAATTTCGGTTTTCGTTTTGCAGGCTGTCCAACGAAAAGCATCCTCCTTTCCAAGCAGGCTGGGTTGTGTTGTCAGTTTACTTACCAACTGTGCGATACGTACTTGGTTAAATGTTACCAGTAGTACTAAGTGTGACTTGACACATACATCCATCCATCCATCCATACATACATACATACATACATACATTGCATTAAGCTATGTACCTCCAGGTTTACGCAAAAACCTAGAAATAATAGGTTTTTCGAAGAAAGAGCAAAAGAAACTGACGCGGATTCTCCAAATTCAGCCTATTAGCGAAACAGTAAAGATTTTAAAGATATTTAAAAATTCTCCATCTGAAATTCATTAGACGAATAGATGCTCACTCTTAGGCGAGCGTATTGACAGCTCAACAACATATTTACAAACACCGAGAACTCTCTTAACTCAAAAACGTTTGTGGCTTTGTTAGCAACCAACTTGAACTCTCTCAAGAAGACCTTGAATAAAACTCAAAGAAAAATCATAAATACATACATATATGCATGCGCACGTACATATATAGATACCGTTAAGAACCGAAGCTGTCACTATGGTCACAACTAGAATTAGGCTATCAACAGGAATATTTCAGAGTGACAATTTTATCTGCAATGCGTTTCGTCCAAGCAGTAAAGCCCCTACCAGCATTGTTAAAGAAATACAAAGGCTATATGATAGGAACTGCAGATGAAAAAATATTAATTTCACCCACAATTTTTTTTAATGGTCTACTGAAATAATTAATATTTACGACACCAAAAGACGGTTGGAACTGGTCACAATATTCTCACGGGACAAAGGAAAAGGGTTGGGTCAGAACAAGCGTTCACATTTAGCAGTCAAACAAGGAAAGATTGTCGACCAGGCAAGGAATATGAATATCGATTTAAAATTTTGGCGCAAGGCCAGCAATTTCGGGGAAGAGAGTAAGTTGATTATAATGACCACAGTGATCAAATGGTACTTATTCTATCGACTCCGAAAGGATGAAAGGCAAAGTCGACCTCGGCAGAATTTGAACTCAGAACATAAAAACGTACGAAGTGCCGCTAAACATTTTGCCCAGTTTGCTAACGGTTCTGCCAGCTATCTATCACCAGTGATGTTACAAATATCTTAAAATCGATGAGAATATTGCATACGTGGTGCTATGAGTAAAGTTAGAGTGACAAAAGAGTATTTCAGACTTCAGAAGATATAAAAGT
>NC_142944.1:36850811-36865811 GCF_046866305.1 Octopus bimaculoides | reverse complement strand
TACATTAGTGTCCTCCATTGCAGAGCTTCCAAGTGGTATATCTGACCGGATCATGTCATGCCGTATCAAACTGACAAAAGGTAGGTTTCTTACCGTTGTCAGTATTTATGCACCAACAATGTCCCATTCTGAGGAAACTGTGGGACAGTTTTATGACAATCTAGCAAGATTATTGAGGAAAGTACCAATTTCTGACAAGCTGGTCATTTTGGGAGATTTCAATGCAAGACTTGGAAGGGACTATGTTTCATGGCCTGTTTTAGGTCGACATGGGATTGGAAAATGCAATAGAAATGGAGTAGCTCTTTTGACGTTTTGTACTGAGAATGATCTGGTTGTCACCAACACTCTGTTTAAGCAGAAAAATAAATATAAAGCCACCTGGATGCACCCAAGATCTAAGCACTGGCATCTCATAGATTATATTTTGATTAGGAAATGTGATATGAAAGACGTTTCTAGCGTTCGGGTCATGAGAGGGGCAGAGAGCTGGACTGACCATCATCTACTGCGTGGCAAAATAGATTTTTCGATAAAACCTAAAAACCGACAGTCTGGTCCTAAGATACCCAAAAAGTTAAACGTTGCAAACTTTAAATTATCAAGCAACTTGCAAAGATTCCACGACGCTATAGAAAGTATTAATCTTGACCCAAACAATTTATGGGAAGATTTCAAAACAAAAGTATTTCAGGCTGCAAGTTCGTCAGTGGGATTTAAATCTCATAAATCCAGAGATTGGTTCTCAGATAGATCAGCAGAAATTCATGATCTACTTTTAGAAAAACAAAACTTAGGCAATACACTGCTCTCTCAGTCATTGAATCCCAACTCAAATGAAACTTACAGAAAGCTGAAAAGGAGGTCAGAGCACTTCGATTAACAGTATCGAATGCTTTACTCAAATCAACAAAGCAATGGTACAGAGCAAGATTCTGTTCAATGCACTTCTCCTGTAATTGTCTGACAGTAAAGATACAATCAGCTGTGCCCCTGGAGGAACGAAAACCACACTGAGACTCAGACACCATACTTGGAACTATAAAGGTATTTAAACGTTCTAACAAAATGCGGGCGAGCACCTTTCCAACCACAGACAAAAGGGAAATCCCACGAAAATTACCACACAGATCCTTTGGCCCCGATTTATATAAGGAAACAAGAATGGCATCAATCCAGTCTTGAGGCACTTTCTCACTTCTCCAACAGTGACAAATTAAAATATTTAAGAGTTCCATCATTTTGTCACCCCCATATTTCAAGACTTCTGCACAGATTCCATCAGATCCTGGAGACTTGTTGTTATTCAGCTTATTCATAGCTAAATAAATGTCATTTAGAGTGGGTTCAGATGCCATCTCTTCTATAACTGGAAGTTGTTCAATTTTTTCTATCGTCCTCATATTAACGGATGATGGTCTATTCAAAAGTGCAGAGAAATGTTCTACCCAACGCTTATGAATAGAAGCGGTGTCAGTCAGAAGAAAACATCCATCTTCTGTTCTCACTGGAGCTACTGAAGAAGATTTTGAACCATATACCTCCCTAACATAAGAATACAAACAACTGGCATCATTTCTATCAGCTGCTTCTTGTGCCCCTTTTGCCCTATCATTCCACCATTCCTGTTTAATTTTCCTTAGAGCAGTTTGCACCCTCCTTTTCACCCTCCTTTTCAGTGGTGTGTGCCAGAGGGTTTGCAAATCCAATGGGGGTCTTAAAAGACATGTTAGGATCCACAATGAGCAGAACTTACTTGCAGGTATTGGTAGTGCAAATCAGAGGTGCAATCTGTGTGGGTGTTTTTTCAAAACACTGTCTGGTTTAAAAAGCCACATCAGACGCCATGAAAGGGCTAAGGTGTAGGTGCAGGAGGTGGTCAAACTCTGTTTAAGGAGTAGACAACCACCATGTATATATATATATATATATACATATATATATATATATTGAAAACAAAAGTCGTCAGAATTTTGGAATAACTTCTTTTATTTATTTTATACATATATTAGCGCTTTCGTTCGTCTTTTGAACTTGTCAAATATAATTCTGTGAAAATACAGAGATCTTGCTTATTTATATAAAACAGGTGTTTTTTTGGGTTTTTGTTTATAACAGAACATTGTTTTGTTTTTTTGGGTGCGGCTTTGGAGACAATGGAGGATGTATAAGCAGATAGATAGATAGATAGATAGGCAGATAGGGAGATAGATAGATAGACTGATAGTCAGACAGATAGAGAGATGGATGTGGTAAAAGAAAGAGAGAAGGGCCAGTGTATTAAAAAGACCATTTCAATACAATGGCCCTTCTCTCTCTCTTTTACCACATCCATCTCTCTACCTGTCTGACTATCAGTCTATCTCTATCTATCTGCCTGTCTATCTATCTATCTGCTTATACATCTTCCATTGTCTCCAAAGCCTCACCCCCCCAAAAAAACAAAAAAACAAAACAATGTTCTGTTATAAACAAAACCCCAAAAAACAGCTGTTTTTATATAAATAAGCTAGATCTCTGTATTTTCACAGAATTATATTTGACAAGTTCGAAAGACGAACGAAAGCGCTAATATATGTATAAAATAAATGAAAGAAGTTATTCCAAAATTCTGACGACTTTTGTTTTCAATATTTAATTCTGTACATCACACCTAACACACACACACACACACACACATACACTCACTCTCTCTCTCTCTCTCTCTCTCTCTCTCTCTCTCTCTCTCTATATATATATATATATATATATATATATATATAAGGCAAAAATGGGACAAGAACGCAAAACATCCAGACAGACGATACAAAGAAAACAAGGACGGGTCATTCGGAGTTTTCTTTCCTCAGTCGAGTTCCAGATTATCTTTGCAATTTCAACTGGTTTATATATAATTTAGGTGTTAGGCTAGTAATGTTGAGGAGAGAATACAATCGATTACATCGCCCCCAGTTCATAACTTGTACTTATTTTATCGGCCTCGAAAGGTTGATCTCGGTGAAATTGATCTCGGTGAAATTTGAACTCAAAATATAAATAACGAAAAGTAATGTTGTTAAGCGCGGTAACAGTTCTTCCAGCTCTCGCCTCTTAAATAGTAGTAATGATAGCTATTGTATAACTGATGTAGATAAGTTTAGCAGCAGCCCATGTGCAGCAGTATTAGCGTACTTCCTTAGAGGAAGAGGCCTTTGAAACCTTATGTATGATTTCCTTGAAGAAGTTTGGATTGTTGATTTGAAAGGAATTTTTTTTCTCTGATACTAAGTTATTAAATGTAGGTTTAAACTTATATCTCTTATTTTAATATTGCAATCCTTACATTTTCTTAATAATTATTATTATGTGTTTTCACAATATACTTAGTTGTATACTTTCACAATAAATATAATTACACATACAGTTTGTTTATTTGGTTTGCAAGATTCTTGATGTGAATTCGCATGTTGAAATAGTTTTTTTCTTTTTATCTCGGGAGGGTAATTATACCAATGATAATTGCATACTCTGGTTCTATTTTCTTCTTTACTACTTATCAATTAATTAAATAATTAACCAATTGATAAATTATAAAGAATTGAAATACAACCAATGTGTATGTCTCCTGATATACAACAAAATGTAATTTATATTTTCACAATAAATGTAATTTTATAATTTCCGTATATTTCATGAATTTAATGTACATTTCCGTTGAAATAACTGGTGACAGGCTTAGAAATCAATATAATAATAATAATAAACTGTTTTATTGGCTACAAATATCCCAGATGTTTGGGATAGCACAAAAGTGTTATTCAAATGACAATAATATAGCAAAACAAAAATAAAGCAACAACAAGAACAACAACAATGGAATCAAAGAAAAAGATGAACATAAAAAGAAATGATACACAATGTTTTATGTATGGTTTAAGTGCTATTCATGCTGATAAAAAGCTACACGCTTTACAAGTTATTATCTCCCTTTACCTCTGTAGTTTGAACTGTCATGTCTTACTGCATGACATTTACTATTATGCATAACATTTATTTTCCTTCGTTATAAGAACTGTTTCATTACGGAACTACCTTACACTTCTGTCTTTCTTCTTTGCTGATTATATTTCTTCAGCAAAGAAATACATCCACATTTACATCTAATCCTCCTATTTTTGTCCTGTTGTCAATAGTGATTCTGCTGTTATCTTAGTCGTTTACAAAGTCCAATCAATAAATCTAAAGTATGGTGCGAATCAACAGAATATCAACATTGATATTGTTAGTTTTCCTCACGTTAACTATGATCGAACAAATCAAAGCCGTTCCAGTCGTGAGCGTTACGTCCTTTACAAAACGAACTAGAACTGATTAAGTCTACGATCCAAATAGATATTACCTTCATCAACTTCTCATCATATTTATGAGGCTGAATATGGCTTGCAAACCATGATGCGCTACTATTCATTTTAGTCGTTTTCCGCAACGTAATCTGACTTTGAGGCATGTTGTTTATTTTCAATGTGTTCGACAGTATGACATTTAAGGAGATGTTGTAGACAGATAACTTAACACACACACACACACACACACACACACACACACACACACACAGTGATAAGCAGACAGATAAACAGACAAACAGACAGGCAGACAGAGAGACAGGCAGACAGACAGACAGACAGACAGATAGATAGATAGATAGATAGATAGATAGATAGATAAAGAAAGAGAGAGTGAGAACAAGAGTGATAGCGAGAGAGAGCGCGAGAGTGAGAGAGTGTATGTGTTGAGAGTGAGTACAGATAGATAGGTAGATAGATAGATAGATAGATAGAGAGAGAGAGAGAGAAAGATTGAGGGAGAGAAAGAGAGAAAGCGTGAGAGTGAGTACAGAAAGATGGATGGATTATAAGACAGATAGATAAGATAGATAGAATAGATAGAGAAATGGATAGATAGACAGACAGACAGACAGATAGATAAATAGATAAAGACAGAGAGAGAAACGGATAGATAGATAGATAGATAGATAGATAGATAGATAGATAGATAGATAGATAGATAGATAGAATAAAAGAAAGAAAGGAAGAAAGAAAAGAGGAAGAAGAGAGGGAGAGATTACAATATCGCAAAAATTGGTCACTATTTGAGATAAAACACAATATGACGTAGTTGCTAAATTTAATCAGTTTTTATTATTTTATTTCTTAGTGACAGGAAATGTTTATCATACTAATTGCCTTTAGGCAAACATCATAAATTAAATCTTTAATGTAAACTACAGATTTTAGCTATTGTACGGCCAGTTCCTTCTCTTCTCTCATCAGCTAACAAACCACGTGGAGGTCACCTGCCCAGCGGATGTGAACATCTCCTTCAAAAACAAAAATAAAAATAAAGATAAAAAGAAAAGAAAAAACGAAAAGAAAATATACTGCTCCAAAACTTTCACCTTTCCTACTAATATTATTAATTTAAATTTGTGGCCATAATCAATAATCATTGACACACATGGTCATGTTACCGAGTAATTAAAAACAATCCTCAAAAAAGACAAGATTTTTCAAGCAATGAAAGCGACCGGCTAAGACGAACTTTACACATACAATCTGCAAGTGAAACAGTTAACATATGCAAGACTTTCTTAAAGTTCAATGAGTAACACTTTTAGTTGTTAGTATATAATTTCCAGAAAAGGATTTTTTTGTTTCTTTATGAGAAACTAGTTCCTTTCTTGAAAGAAGAATTTAAATCAGCAGTTCTCAACCGGGGTTCTAATGGTCCTTAGATGTCCTTATAAGATGTTAAAATTTATCTGCAATATATTAGTTATAAAAATTAAAGACCCCACTTTGGTCATGAATGACCATGGGATTGCACCTAGAAAGTTCCCCTCCGAGGCATAAGTCCAGGCAAAGTTGTTTATGGAAGACCAGCAGTCGCCCATGCATACCAGCCTCCTCTTTCCACACCACTGATGTTATCCAAAGGAAAGGCAAAGGCCGACACAGCTTGGCACTAGTGACACAGCAGCCCATTTCTACAATTGAGTGACCTGGAACAACGTGAAATAAAAGTTAGTGTCTTGCTCAAGAACACAATACACAGCCTGGTCTGCGAATCGAACTCACTACGTTGTGATTGTGAGCCCGACGCTCTACTTCTACAATAAGCAAAGCATTTTAAACGTATTTTTCTATACAATTCTTAATAATATTTAATTATAACAATATTATAGGAATTTTTAAACATCAAATGAGTATAGGGGTCCAGTTGAGCAAAACAGGAATCCAAAGGCAAAAAAAAAAAAAGGTTTAGAAAGACTGATTTAAATAACCAAAGAAACGTACATGCATACCTAAATCCATCCAACCATCCATACCTTCATGCATACACACTTGCATACATACATATACGCATACACATATGCGCGCACATACATACATACATACATACATACATACATACATACATGCATACATACATACATACATACATACACGAGAGCCATACATATACATAAAAGCCGAAAACCATTTACTACCACCAGAAATTACTACTTCAATATTGATAATGACCACCTCTACCTACGATGCAAATATCGATCCAAACAGCCTTCGAATGTCTACAACATCTACTAACCATCATATGGCGAAGTGCGTTCATGAATCATGTATGCTTATATGCCGTAAACGGCATCATGCTAGTTGGAAAAATATTCCCTGACTCATGAGCTGGTATACACATCCGAGGAAAATGCACTGCTCTATTGCGAAAGATCACGAGATAAAAGGAATTTTACTAATTAACAGCAACTCATGCATGGCCGTCAGAAACCTTGAGAGTGTCTGTAACATAGATAACCAGATTTGTCTGCCGTTGACAAACAACCTGTAAATAGGATCTCACTTTGAACGATATGCTTTTGCAATCCACGAACAGGAAATATCCCGATACACAATAAATGTAGAGATGCAGGTGAAAGATAAAAGCGGCGAGCTGGCAGAAGCTTTAGCACGCCGGGCGAAATACTTAGCGGTATTTCGTCTGTCTTTACGTTCTGAGTTCAAATTCCGCCGAGGTCGACTTTGCCTTTCATCCTTTCGGAGTCGATAAATTAAGTACCAGTTGCGTACTGGGGTCGATCTAATAGAACTGGCCCTCTCCTCCAAAATTTCGGGCCTTGTGCCTAGAGTAGAAAAGGATACAGGTGAAAGATATAAATACGACAACCGATGTAGAGACCCCGTGGAAGTAGAGCACTGAGTTTATCTTATCATGATATTATCTACTTCATAAAGATGATGTAACCAACTCATTGCAAATTCCAATCCGTAGAAAGTATAGTACTGAAGATAAAAAATATATATAGTGTTAGTGATGAAGAAGCCATACCCAGTCATAATATGAAAGAATACTGAAAGCCGTAATATGAAAGAATATGAAAGAAAAAGGCTCTTGCCAGAATCTTTATAAAATGCAAGTATAACTGGCCAGACATAGTGATCAAAGACAGAGAAAAGAAACTGTGCACAGTTGTACCTATTAGATGTTAACATAATGTTAATGATTAGTGAAAAGGCAAAACATCTATATCGAATTGGGAAATATTTAGAAAGTACCTCAGCGCTATAGCTTTAGAGTTATACCTGTAATTATTGGGGTGCTTGGTTAAATAACTAACAAGGCTAACTGAGACAAGGCTAATTAAGAAATGACAGGTATATACCATTAATGACGCAGTGAAATTATGTAAAACATTCGAATAGGTTCATAGACACATCTATAAATATACAAATGTGTATACATGTGTACATAGTCGAAATATACAGATCCACGCTTACAACAACATTTATGCATCCTTGTATATATACATGTGCAGATACGTAAATAATTACTTGACTAATTAGTTCATGTCTAAATGCGATGATAATTTTAGAAATAAAATCAGGAGCACGTACATAGGTGCAGGCGTGGCTTTGTGGTAAGAAGTTTGCGTCCCAACCACATGGTTCCGTGTTCAGTCCCACTGCGTGGGCAAATGTAGTCTTGGACCGACACAAAACCTTGTGAATGGATGTGGAAGACGGAAACTGAAAGAAGTCCGTTGTGTGTGTGTGTTTGTGTGTGTATGTGTGTGTGGTGTCTGTGTTTGTCCCCTACCACCGCTTGACGACAGGTGTTGGTGTGTTAATATAAACTCGAAACATAGCGGTTCGGCAAAAGAGAATAAGTACCCGGCTGTAGGGTGTAATTTAAGCATGCATGCATAATTACCTACCTAGATAGATAGATAGATAGATAGATACATAGATAGATAGATACATAGATAGATAAATACATAGATAGATAGATAGATATGTTTCTTTATTAGCCACACAGGGCTCAACATAGAGGGGACAAAATACAAATGTAGAGTTTTTCTTTTCGATGGGGACGAAAATAAAGTAAAAAAATTAAAATGGGGATAACGATGAAAAGGCATCGAGAAAACGTTTGGGGTATGTACAAAAAAAAAAAACAAAAAAAAATGAAAATATTACAAAAATTTCCCAATAAATGGGGAGGTTATCCGTGGAAAGAAAAACCTACGGAAAAGACCACGGTAACCTCGGTCCTTAGTGTCACAATTTGTTAAATAAAATTTCTTTTATTTATGCAAGAAACGTAAGTAACTCTGTTTACAAAATTTTAAACGTTTTATAGAATCATGGTCAAGGTGGCTTCGTCATTTATACGTGCCATTCTTGCTACATGTATCCATCTTTTTTCGAAATATTTGCTAGACAACACTTGCCTCTCTACTCTCACCTTCCTTTTCAAGTGATACTTGAAAAAGTTGATGAGAGATTGACCAGAGAGGAAAGTATTTGTCTCTAATCCTTTCAGACGCGTCCACCAGATGCATTCTTTCGCCATAGCCACAAGTACGATAAATACAGCTCTTCCTTCCCGTTTAAAGGAAGGAGGCGTGACGATATTGACGATAGACTCGGTTGATAAACCGACTCGTCCCACACGCGACAGCAGTCGTTCGACATAAGCCCACAGCTCCGAAATGGTTGGACACTGCACGAGTGCGTGCAGAACGGTTTCATCGCTCTGACCGCATCTCGGGCAGGTCGGCCCCGCATTTCGCGAGCCGTGTCTATAGAGCTTATCCTGAACGGGTAGCGCTTCTCGGTAGCACTGCCAGGCCAGGGATCTCTGGAAGTTGTCCATTGGTCCCGGCCCGAAAGTCGTCCTGAACAGGCGGGTCAGGTATTCCTTGTCGACGCCCAAGTTCGCCCCGAGATCGTCGTCGTACCTGCCCTCCACTAATCCCCTATAGAATGACTTCGTTGTGATGCAGCTGCTCAAGGTCGACCCGGGACGGCAAAGTTGTTGCAGAGCAACGCGACACTCACGGTGCCATTCGCCATTCCTCGGCCTCTTTTTGATCCACGACTGCAGCTCGGTCATGGAGACGAGCTGCGGGAAAGCGCGTCGCACAAACGGCGACCACACCTGCTCACCGTCGTCTACGTAGAGCCGGAGATGTCGCAGTCTCAGCGTATGTCTGCGCATCATCAACCACGGCATGCCCAGCCCTCCTTTCAGCGGGTGTTGGCAACAAACGGATCGCCTCACCATCGGAACGCTTCCTTTCCACAAAAAGCGGAAGAGGATGCGCTCCATTTCGGTGATGGCGCGATCGGGACAAGGCACGACGGTCAGGCGGTATTCGATGACGGACGCGATGTACGCGTTCGCCACCTCCGCCCGACCTTTTAGGGACAGCTTCCTCTCAGACCATTGCCGGCAGAGAGTGGCAACCCTACTCGTTATCTCGTCCCAGTTCTTCTCCGTTTGCAGGTCCGGACCGAACCAGACTCCGAGCAACTTGACCGGACCGTCCGTCCAGCGTCCCACTACTGTGGCGCTGCCGGACGGTATGGGCTTGCTTCTCCAGGTGCCGAGCAGCAAACCCACCGACTTATCCCGGTTGATTTTCGCTCCCGTCACCGCTTCGTAGTCTTTCAGCGTCTCGCCGACAAGCTCGATGTGCTCCTGGCTAGACGCTATGACGGTGACGTCGTCCGCGTATGTCGACACGCTCGTCCCGCACCCCAGTTCTCGCGGGATGCCCCTCAGCGTCGCCAGCTTCCGCAGTAGTGGGTCGAGAGTCAATACGTACAGGAGCGGCGAAAGGGGGCATCCCTGACAGACCGAACGTGCAATGTCGAAGGGTCCCGATAGACGTCCATTGACGCGAACAACCGAACCGATGCCTGTGTACAAGGCAGCCATCCAGCCCCGGAAAACGGGACCGAAGCCGGCCGCTTAGAGGACGGCCTCCAAGTATCGATGGTCTACCCTATCGAAAGCTTTCGATTGATCCAAATTGATCAGGGCCCCACCCATGCCAGGTTCCTTAACTACCCTCTCTATGATGTAGCGCATCAGATGGAGGTTGTCATGGATGCTCCGGCCTGGCACGGCGCACGTCTGCTCCGTGCCGACCAGTTTCTCGATGACAAGCGGCAACCGCTTGGCTAACACCTTAGCCAAAATTTTCAAGTCTGCATTAAGCAGAGTGATGAGCCTAAAGTTATCTATGGCGTCCCCCTTGTTTGGATCTTTCTTCAGCAGCATTACCGCTCCTCGGCTCACAAAACCGAGAATGCTCCCGTTCTGTTGCCAGTTACAGTACACGGCCGCCAAGACGTCTCCAAACAAGTCTGGCATACAGTTGTAAAGCTCGTAGGGCAGACCATCCAAACCCGGAGATTTGTCCGTCGAGCAACCCGCCATCGCGTCCCTCACCTCCTCCGCCGTGATTACCCCTTCGCAGCACTCCACCTCTCTTGCCGAGAGTCGTGGCAAGTTGTGCTGGTAGGCACTAAAGTCCACCCTGCCTTCTCGCTCGCCACTCCTCCCGAACAGTCGGGCAAAATGCCGCTGAAACGCCTCGCACATCTTGCTCGGCTCGAGCAATTCGCGCCCCTGTTCGTCTACCAGAGACCGGATGGTGGCTCTGTTACCCCACTGCGCCTCCGCCACTTGGGCCTCTCGCGCGGCTCCAACACCTTCATTCCTCAGAGCACGCATCCTTGCCCTGACAGCACACCCTTCGTGTTTAGCATTGAAGTGTTGGTCGAGGGCCAACCTCGCCGCTAAAACGTCGGATGCGATGCCACTTCGCAATGCCTCTTCTAACTTTATCACTAGCTCCCCCTCTACTCTGTTCCTCTCTACAGCTAGTGCCTTGCTATACCTTATTGCTTCCGCCCTTACTGCTCTCCTGAGGGCAAACCACCATTTGTTGTTGACGATGGCTCCCGTCAAAGCCCTCTTTACTAACGTGCTAATCCGGTCTCTGAAAACCTGTCTCGACGGGAAAGACACGTTTAGTTTCCAGTAACCGGGACCCTGCCTATGTGCCTTATCTAAGTCTAGCGTACACGTCACAAGTTTGTGATCTGTGTAACTGACTATGTGGAATTGTGGACATCCTAAACTATCTCTATCTCTTGTCCTACACACTATCCTATCTAGATACGATCTCGACGACCCAATGCGGTTGCTCCAAGTCCACGTTGGTACATTTGGGTGTTCGAGTCGGTACCTGTCAGACAACTGGAAGCGTCTGAGCAGGTCTTTGAGGCCTTTGCATCCCCTTCTAGTTTTGTCACTCCCCACGTAGTCTAGATGCGTGTCCAAGGTAGCATTGCAATCCCCCACTAAAAGTAAGGGACGAGACGTTCCCAGGAATACTTCTAGACGTCGAAAGAAGTCCGACCGACCTGTTAAAGGAGGCACATAAACTGCCAGCAGCCGAAAAGCGCCTCCATCGCTGCCGTCCACATCTAGGACAACCAGTCTACCCTCCGGGTCCGTAAATATCGTCTTTACTTGGAGATCCAGACTCTTGCGAAAAAGAACCGCCGTGCCACTACCGCCCATCCTCGGCAGACAGGGAGAAAAATAAATGTTAAACTGTCCGCCAAACATGGACTTTAGGGCTCGCGGTTCATGGAGTCTGGTCTCACTAATGGCTATGATATCCAAATTGTGTGACTTGATGTCATTTAAGAGGTACCCTTGTTTCCAAGGGGACCCCAGGCCACGCACATTCACACAACCAATCTTCACCATGGTTCTATTTAAATATGTGCTTTAAAGCACAAAACAAAAGGAACAGTGAGTTACTTACCGTTCGAAAGTTTTGTTTCCTCCTTGGATTTTCCCCCAAGGAGGCTATTGGACAATTTTTTGCACAAATATTTTTGACATCCCCCTACCGAGTTGGGGTAGAGGGATTTTATTTTGTGGTGCAATGCTGGTGATACATGGTAAATTTTAATGTGTTTTGGCGGTGTTGTGTGTGGGTAGTTGTTTGTTTTGATGTCGTTATTTGTGATATTTGTTTTAGAGTTGATGTATTTCATCAACTCTGTGTTTGTAGTGTCTATTGCTGTTAGCATTGTTTTTTGCATATTACTATTGGTGTTAGGAGTATTTTCGGGAGATGTGAATCTCCCTGCTTTGCTTGTGTTTGCATTTTGTTTTGTTTTCTTCTTATTGTGCTTCCTCTTTCCTTTCGTAACTATTTGCCACTCCTCCCCGCTCTCTTCATCCGATGAGAGTTCTGAGGAGTCAGAAAGAGGTAACGGCAAATTTTGTACGTCTGTGTGTGTTTCTGTGAGTGTTTGTGTTGCTGTTTTTGTTGGTGTTGGCTGCTTGTTATTTGTGTGTGGTGTATGTGATATGGGGGAGGGAGAGGCAGTCTTGGAGTTTTCTTTTTTTTCTCTTCTGTTTTTGCAGTTTCTGTTGTGGTTATTTATTGCTGATATTTCTGTTGTTGTTTTTTGTGTTGCTGGTGGTGGTGTAGTAAAGTTTTTCTGTTGGGGGTATTTGGTAGTTGCTTCTGTTGTTGTTGTTGTTGTTGTTGTTTTTGTTTAGCGGCCAGTGGGCAGTCCTTTTTCAGATGTGCTTCGCTGTTGCATAAGTAACAGCGAGGCCGCCTGCCCTCTACCACCACATACAGCCTGTGGTCCTCCGCCAGTCTAATGTTTGGAGAAATCTTCCGTGAAGCCTCCTCCGTGATGTGGAGAAGGATTGCCTCCTCCGTGATGTGGAGAAGGATTGCCCAGTTCTTTTCCTCTACGACCGTAATCTCCAAAATATCTGCCTCCTCCATTTCGAGGCATACGGCCGATACTACCCATTGGGTGTCCACTTCTGATGGCACGTTTTTTTATAATTACTTTGGTCACTCTCTGTCCAAGATAACTCGGTATCATCACCAAGTTATCTGTACGGAGAGAGAGTGTCGAAAATTGCTTCGCTAAATTTTCATTTAAAAAGCGCACCTGTACCGTGGCAAATTTCCGTCCCCACGTGACATGCTCTTGATGAGCCCATACGGGCCTAAGGCATATCTCGATCGTTTCTGTGCTAAAATTTTCTGCACGTCTGGTTTTTGTGTTTACCAGTTTATAAATGATGCATTTTTTGTTTTTTTGTTCTATAATTTCTTTTGGGATATTTATTTTAACATCATCGCCTTCTTTCGTAAGAAAGGATTTTGTGTTTTTAATTTGTTGTTGTGTGAATGTCACTATTTTCCTTTTTTCCTTTATAGCATCGGCGAAATTTGTTTTTGTTGTGCTGGCGGACATGTTCTTTTGAATATTTTTGTTTATGTTGGTGTTGGTACTGCCGGGTTCAAAGGTGGTGGTAGTGGCAGCAGAGTTTGTTGAACAGGTGGTGGTGTCGGTGCTGACGGCCGATAAATTTGCGTCCTTGCTGTTGTTGTTGTTGTTGTTGTTGTTGTTGTTGTTGTTGTTGTTGTTGTCGTTGTTGTTGTTGGTGGTGGTGGTGATGATGGCGTCAGCAGAAATGGTGTTTACGTCAGAGACATTTGTGACGGTTTTTACGCATGGTTTTGTAACCTTGGTTACAGTTTTGTTTTTGTTGTTGGTGTTGGTGGTGGTGACAGGGCTGTTAACAGTATCCATGACGTTGACAGCTTTGACTTTAGAATCTGTTGCTTCATTCTTTTTTTCGATGTCTGTTGTTGTTTTGGTGTGTGTGCGCGTGCATGACTTATTCTTTTGTTCTCCTAGCGTCTCAAGTCTAGGAAAATGTTCGTTCATCAAAGTTTCTGTCCAGCGTTCTATGACTATGTTTCTCGACATTTTTCAATGTCGAGAAGAAAATATATAATTTTAAAAAGGTTGAAACTGCCCCTAAGGGCCAATTCCTACCTTGAAAACACAATAAAAAGAAAGTTAGGTGCTTCACACACCTTATATACAAAAAATTCCAACAAAATGTGGGCAATAAAAGGTCAAAAAGAGGTTTACCTCTGCAGCCGATGTGACAGCACGTCCGTCAGATAGATAGATAGATAGATAGATAGATAGATAGATACGCACACACACCAGGTCGGCAATGGTAATATGAGATTGGTCACTCTGCCTGTCACTTCGTATCAGTTCTTCTACGCTGGTATTAGTTGGTATTGACCTGCCTCTTCAGGTGTCTTCCTGTGGACTCACCGACTTTTCTAGATTGATTTTTTGCTCCTGTCATCGCTTCGTATTTCTTTAATGAAGTTTAGATTCCTTCGACATTATCATGATGACTTTGCCCGCATATAATACGGTTCTAATTCGCACAAGATGTCCCTCGACATCTGCTTCCGCAGTGGTAGCTCGAGAGTTGTACATATAAGAAGACGAGAAAGGACAACCTTGATGGACAGTCGTATGATACTGAATGGTTCCGATAGATGACTTTAACCAGAGCAGATGCCGCTATATATTACAGTAATCAAACAACAGATCATGGGCCGAAACCAGTTAGAAATCATGACGACATCCGCCAAGTACTGGTGATCGACCCTACCGAAAGCTTTCACTTGATTCATATTGATCATGGCCTCATCCACGCCATGCTCCTTAACAACACTCCCCGTGATGTACCGCATGAGGTGGAGGTTGTCGTGGATAAACATGTTCGGGATTGCTC
>NC_142944.1:36805811-36843311 GCF_046866305.1 Octopus bimaculoides | reverse complement strand
ATTATGCGAATTAAGCAATTCTCCGACATTATCATCATATATTCTAGAGCTCAGAACATAGGCAAACTTTTTCGACAAGCGTACCGTATAAGACATAACTCATCATCAGGCGGGCCGCACTACTAAAAAAAAAAAAAAAAATTAACGTGATTTTTCGTTAGGCGTGTCATTCAGAAAGTCCCGCGGGCCGCATTTTACTCATGATTGTTCTAGACAATTTCTAGTGCAATCATAGTTGAGTGGTTTCTGCTATGACCCCTATAACTTCAACTTCGAATACACTAGAATTATTTATGTACTGAGGAATTATATATTCTGAAACAACTCTGATATTGCTGGTGATTATCTTAAGTCATACACCGTTGATATTTACCAGTTTATTCTTTATATAATAAATTTCGCTCCTTTCACGTCACAAGCGGGAAAAAAATTAATAAAAATAAAACGGACTCCTTACAATTGAAATGAACCGCCAATAGACTGAAATTTACACAACTTCAAAAGATTCCCCAATAAGCTTCTCGCAGATGTATACGACTGTGTAAATCACTAACCGAGTCTGCACGTGGAACATATATAAGCACATGACTACGAATGGCTTTCAATCATCCCCTTACGATTGAAGCTGTAATTGTACAAATGCCTGCGATAGTTATTTTCGCAATTAAGTTTATTTATCTCTTTCTACACAACTAAATAAACTATGAGGAGCAGTAATAACTTTTTTCTGATGAAATACTTTCCTTATATACCTTTCCTGTCTGTCTGTCGCTGTCTCTCAGTTTCTCTGCCTGTCTGTCTCTGTCTGTCTCTTTCCCTCCTTTCTCTATCTGTCTGTCTCTATCTCTCTCTCTTTTCATCCTCACCGTTAGCAAGTAATGTAATGTAATTAATGAACCCCAAGATCCCTGGTTACTTTGTACCTCATGTTAATATTCTTCTAAAATTCCTTAAGTTTAATTCAATTTTCTCCACTTGTTCTGTTTTACAAAAGCCTGGAGGATATTTTGTGCAGAAACGTTGGCTTTGAACGCTGTTAACGCTGCACGAAGTCCATTTGCCTCAACGGAGATATATTTAATGGCGAAAATACAACCTTAATATTTTGATGTAACTCAACAAGTATAGTGAGGTGACCAAGTGCATTGGCAAAAATTAATAAACCCTAAATTTAGAAACGATACCTTTCATCCCCAGAACAAAAACGAATCTTTTATCTTTTGTCCTTTATCTTTTCCTTTTTGTTCCAGTTGTTGGATTGCGGCCATGCTGGGGCACTACACTGAAGGGTTTAATCGAATAAGCAGATCCAAGTATTTATATTTTAAAAAGTTTGGTGCTTATTTTATCGGTTACTTTCGCCGAACCGGTAAGTTATGGGGACACAAACAGACCAACACCTGTTGTCACGCTGGATCTAGTTAAACTGATTCACAAAATATGCATTTTTTAAAAAGAAGTAAAAAATCTGAAAATCGGCTATAATAATGTAGTTTCCTAGTCTTATTGCTATGAAGGTACGATGCCGTGGAAAAAAAGATTGGAGGAAAAAGTTACAGAAGTTTAAAATCGAAAAAGAGAAAAAGAAAAAACTGTGTATATTTAACCAATAGCGAGACAGACATTTTCTGCGTTTAGCGGAGCGGTGTCAGCTTTAAGGTTGCGCACTGTGAAATTTATAGTTTAGCGTCTATGAAATGACCTGCTCATTGTAGGTTTCTAAATAAACAGAAATACCTAATAAAATCAACATGTATCATCTTACTGTTTCTTTCGTCTCTTCATTGATTGCATATTTTTATTATATTTTAAAATTTGTTATATTAATATATTTGTCAGCATTTGTTTACTTTATGCGTATTTCAGTATTATGTATACCTGCCATATATATATATATATATATATATATATATATATATGTACGTCATTAATATATAAGTGCATGTGGTGTACTTGTGTGTGTGTGTGTGTGTGTGTGTGTGTGTGTGTGTGTGTGTGTGTGTGAAAAGAGGGCGTCTGTCTAAAAAACTTCAAAGTTGAGTAATGCTTGGATTTGCAAACTACGATAAGAATAACACTGGTCAACAAAGAATTTGTCCCAAGAAGAAGAATAACTGTATCTTATATGTTTTTGCATGCAGAATTCAAATATAATGTCGAATTATCTGTACTAAGTTCACATATTCCATTCACCTTCATAATGCCAAGAAACTGTATAAACATCGCAAATAACTTTTGCTATATATAATAATAATAATAATAATAATAATAATAATAATAATAATAATAATAATAATGGTTTCAACCCAAGGTCAGCAATTTCAGTAGTGGAGTCAAGTCAATTACATCACTCCAATGCTCATCTGGTACTTATTTTATCGACCCGAAAGAATGAAAGGGAAAATCAGCCCCGCCGGAATTTGAACTCAGAACATAAAGACGGACGAAATACCACTAAGCATTTTACCCGGCGTGCTAACGATTTTGCCGGCATGACGCATAACAACAACAACAACAACAACAACAACAACAATAATAATTTACTTCACCTTTGGAATGTGAAATAGAAATGGAATCTTAAAAAAAAAAATGCAAAAGGAAATAACAATAAATGTTGAAGTGGTCTTTCCTGAGTGTGGTGTTGTGGTATTCAGGGTGTACGGATATTCAAATAAGGGAAATAAAAAATATATGAAATGCTGTAAATTTCAACAATATCCTTTTCAGGTGAAAGGTTACAGTCACGCTTCACTTATTACTAGCAAAACAACCAACAACCCCACCATCATCACTACCACCACTACCTTCACTATCACCATTACCACTGACAATAACAAACAACAATCACTTCTAAAACAAGGACCACCTATGAGGCGAGCCTCTGCGTGGTAACTACGCCTGCTAGATATAGATGTCAAAGCTCTATTATATCAACTTAAAAGTGGCAGTACCCAAGCTAGATATATTTGTAACGAAAAGATTTGGTGATCATGATTGGAACAAATATCAGCTCAATCGTGAATGACAAGGAGCTAAGCAACAACATTAATGACAGCAAAGTAATAACTTCAACATAACTAGTAAATTTGCGTCCTAAACTTGCCCTCGGTCGCCATTGTCGAACCACTACAAACTTCAGTGAATCCCACACTGAGGTCTTATATCTAGTACAGTGTGACAGCTATACAGGCACGTAGACATAATAAACCACACCCAAGGAAAGACCACTTTCGTAAATAAATACTCATCTATTTAATTACTGGTTCAGAGTCGGCATCAAATTACACTGAGTAACGCGACTTTTGTCCTTGGGTAACAACTGTTATTTCTTATTTCTTTACTCTTAGAAAGTATGAAAAATGGCCAATATCTTCTTCAGACTTTGCTTTTGTTCCGATATTTATTCAAACCCCAAAGAATCTCTCTCAACATATGGCTATGGTGCTCCTCCACTACTACTTCCTCATGATCAAAGATGCACATTTTGTCAACCACAAAGGGACATGTTCAAGTGGTTTAAGTCAAGCAAATCTGTGCTATTGAACAGAATATTTGCTATAATGATATTTCTGCTTCAGCAACTCAGTGCTGAATCTGTCTGAAATGTAATGGAAAATAGGTCAGCTTCAAAACCTTGACGTCCAGGTCACAAAAGCAAAGTTTGAAGAGAATAGTAGTAATTTCCTTTGGTTTCTAGATAGAAGCAAATAAAAAATAACGCTTACTAACCAAAGACAAAATAAAATAAATAAATAAAAATAAAAATTTTATGAAAGTTACGGGAAGGATCAGAGCTCAGTTGATTTGGGAAATAAATAAGGTAGATTAGATGCCGGAAGAAAAACTACTGATCAATCTTAAGGCACGGATATAGTGGGTAGTTCCAAGGAGGTCTCACAGATCTAAGGGCCCGATGCTAAATAAATAGGGGTCCGGACAAAACCCCCGCCTGGACTATGTCAATGAGAGGAAGACCATAGGGGAATTTCTGAACGGTGTAGGGCACAGCATCAGGCTGTAGTAAAATGAACTTTAACTGAACCTCAACACTTAATGAGGCTTTCAGTATTGTGTTTGTTTTAATTTTTCAAAGATACAGTATGGTGTTCTTTTTTATATATTCACTTTTGTGATTGGAGTTATTATATAATTAATGTCATATTTGACACCTTAGAGAAGTGTTCATAAACTACAAATAATAAGAATAAAAATTGTGATTTTAAAATTGCTTGTTTCTTTCTTCCACGGATTTTTTCCTTTTTTTGTTTTTTCTAGGAGATTTTGTCCGAGGTGGGTTCTGTGCTACACTCAAATAAATACTATAAGCCTCCGGGCCTATAGTATTTATTGACTGCAAAGGATGGGGGTTTACAAAGCAGTTAAGACCACCCTGTGTCTGAAGATATCTTCTTAATCCTAACTACATGAGAAGTACTTAGCGAAGAGTTAGCCCTTTACTTGGCTTTCGTCGATATAAACAAATCTTTTTATATACTTCCATACTCTAGGATTGGGTGGTTGTTGAAGAAGACAATGGTAGATGAATTGCTAGTGAAAGCTGTACAAGCTATGTACAAAGTTGCAGTCAGGAAGTTTATGGTTACTAATGCCTATGGCGATGAATTTGCCGTCATAGTTCCTGCCTGTGCCTCCTCTGTTCGTTAAAATCCTCCCAGAAATAGCAGACTGAGCGGAAAAAATGAAAAGAGAAGAATATAACAAAAACGACGATGCGGTAAAAAAGAAACAGAATGTATTAAGCTTACGCTCAGGAAATTGGAGAAATTAGAAGGAAAAGTCTTTTACGTTTCGAGCTTACGTTTTTCTTCTGAAATAACAGACAAGGAAAGAAAAAATGGAGAAAGAGAAGAACATACGTGTGTCAATCTGTGTGTATGTGTGCATGTGAGTGTGTTGTGTGTATGTATAAAATGTGCACACATACATATGTGTGTGTACGAATATCTGTATAAGAATATATGCATTCACAGTTCCCATAGTTCTCACATAACAGGTTAAGTATTTTTAGGGGACAAAATATATAATCTATGTATTATAGTAAAGGCCAACTGCTTTGCAAATGTGAATATTTCTTTCAAAATCAGTGATAAAGGCCATATTTTTATAGAAATTTGAAGGGTTTTTTGTCAAACAAATTAATCTCAGTGCGTATTTTTTAGTTATGTACTTATTCCATTGGGCTCTTTTGCCAAACTATGTTACGATGACGGGAAAAAATCAACACCAGTTGTCAAGCGGTGGTGAGGGACAATCACAGACACAAAGACACACACACACACATACATACATACATACATACATACATGCATGCATACATACAGACAGACAGACAGACAGACAAGCATACAAGCAGACAGACACATGGCGTTCTTCCACACAGTTTCCGTCTATCAAATCGATTCACAAGGTATCGGTCAGCTCGGTGTTGTGGTAGAAAACACTTGTCCAAAGTGCCTCTCGCAGTGGAACAGAATGTGAAATCACGTGGTTGGGAAGCGTACTTCTGAACCTCAGAGTCATGTCATGATGATTGGTGATAACATTAGTTGTTCTTTTAATGTGTTTTGGACTCTGATCTCAAATTTGTTATATCTTCCCTAGTTTATCTAGTTTTTGAACTATGACTGTCTTCAAAAGTTTTTTGCCGATTTTATCGATGCTTGGTAACATTTGAAACAAAATTTGTTTATAACTTAAACTGAAATACACATATAAATCTATACATGATTTATCTTAGCATCATTTTTATGCCAGATTTCTGAGATGCATTGAAGAAAATTCAAGTTTATACAAGTTTATAAAAGTTTTGCATGTGATGTTTTTTTTTTTCTGACAAATTTGATCTGGATCATCATGATATTACATTCAACAACAATCAACCATTATGCTTTCATTTCAAAGCACCTGGCATCGTGTTTTCATTGCGTGAATATTTTGAATGGAATCGTTCTCCTTGCTTAATGCTTATTCCGCAAGATATTCGGAAAAAATAACAAGATGAGAATGTAGGAAGCGTGTTTATACCATCTGACAGGCTGATTCATTAAAGACATTAAGGAGATTCTTAATTACACTTCTTATACACAAGACTCATTCTTCAAATGGTTTATGCATAACCACTTTTTAATGCTGCTATTTATTGGTGCCACCACGAAAATATAAGCGTCAATATTGAAAAGCAATATTCTGAGACACACTTTAGAAAATAATTGGTAAGTAAAACTTTCCAAAATTCCATTTTTGTTGGAGTTTTGTTTCTTTGTTTAAAATCTCTTTATTGGAAGAACTCACAATACTGAAAAGAAAAAAAATCCTGCATACATACAAGGGTGTACTGAAAAGTTCATAGGCTGACTATGAAGAAGTGATGCTAGAGCTGTGAAAATCTTGCATGCACTAATTTCCAATCTTATTAATAACTTCTTGTTCCTTTCCAAGTAAACTGATATCTAACTGTTCAAAGAAGACTTCAAATGTAACTAGTAGCGAATTGAAAATGGACAAAATTTGGCGTTATGGTATTATCAAATACCTGCAGAAAAACAGTTTAACCCTCAAGGACATTCATGCTGACATGGTTGCTACATTAGGGGATGACGCTCTAACTTTATCAACAGTGCAAAAGTGGGCAGCAGAATTTAGGAGAGGAAAGAAGAGCCTTGAAGATGACCCAAGTTCTGGACGTCCTGAAAGTGCCACCACCGAGGAATACATTGATCATGTTCACTACATTTTAAGGGACCACAAGTAACTGACTATAAATCAAATAGCCAATACTATTAGCATATCTCGTGTGAGAGTTGAGAATATTCTGATTACACCACAGAAAAATCTGACATTGTTTCAAGTATATCCAGTTGAATTCTCTGAACGTTTCCTAAGCCAGGATGAGAGTTGAGTTCATCACTTTTAGCCAGAGATAGAGACAATTCATTCAGTGGAAACATTCCTCCTCTTCTGCTCCAAAGAAAACCAAGGTTGTTTCATCTGCAGTGAAGGTGATGGTTTCAGTCTTTTCGGGGTGCAAAAGGCATTGTGCTTATTGACTATCTTCAAAGGGGCTACGTCATCAATGGAGAGTACTATGCCAACTTGCTGAGGCAATTACAAAAGACTATGAAGATCAAATGCCCAGAAAAACTGATGAAAGGGGTCTTGTTTCATCAGGACAACGCTCCAGCTCACAAGTCCTTGCTTTCAATGGCTGCGTGCGTGAATGTGGCTTTGAACTAGTCGATCTCTATCCCTTAGTCCTGATTTGGCTCCATCTGACTATTATCTGCTCACCGACATAAGAAAACACATGGCTGGGAACCAGTATCGTAGTGCTGATGACGCCATGTCTGCTGTTGATGACATTCTTTTGAGTAACAAGATGAAAACTTCTTCACTAATGGAATCCAAGTGCTGCAACACTGATGGAAGAAGTGGGACTATGCTGCAAAATAAACCTCGTTTGGTCACGTTCCGAAAAATTTTCAGCCGACCCTCATATATTCATAAACACTTGCTTCTCAACTATATAGTTCTGGGTTCAGTCCCACTGCTTGGTAGCTTGGGTAAGTATCTTTTACTATAGTCCTGAACCAACCATAGGTTTGTAAGTTGATTTGGTCGATGGAAACTGAAAGAAGCCCATCGTATGTTATTACCAAAATATTAACCCTATTTTACTAAATAAGGCACTTATCTTCGCTAAGAACAGAACTAAATTATCTATGAAAGAAATTAAAGTTGTACTCGAAGCTAGAAAGACTGTAATATTACATGAAGGAAAATATTGGACCAGGAAAGACACACCGGACAGCTTCGATGTACACATGGGCGCACAAGACTCCGCAGAAGTAACCGACTTAGTCGGAATATACCTACTGCATAAATTTAAAGAAGAATTCCCTGAATTAGAAGGTGGATTATATCAGGACGACGCTCTATTCTTAGTTAGGAACATCTCTGATAAAAAATTAGAACTCTACAAAAAAAAGGACTACATACTTTTTTTAAAAAAAAAACAAGGACTATCTATTTCCATTGTAAACGATAACAACTCTGTTAACTTCCTAGACGTCAACTTCAACCTTAATACTTCTACCCACCAACCTTATCATAAACCCAACACCAGTATGACATACATAAATGTGCACAGTAACCACCCCTATATCATAATAGAAAACCTGACCACCAGCATAGAGAGAAGAATAAATCTACTATCATCTAACGAAGAAATATTTAACAAACATAAAGACTATAACCTGGCACTTAAGAAGGCAGGATATAAATATGAAATTAAATATAATAAAAACGACACCACTAGTACTAATCATATCAAACATAATCATGAAGCAAACAACATACATAATATTAGTGAATCCAAGTCATCTGACGAATTACTACACCTTAATAAATGTATAACGAAAACTCTCAATAAGAGTCATAAACATAACATCAGCAAAAAACACGACAGTCATCACTACAATAACCATACTAAAAAAAACACACAACCAATACAAGCAGCACAGCCAAACCACACTAATATAAATAAACCTAGGAATACTGACAACAAACTGTATAATTACAGATAAAAATAGTAACATTAAGCCAATAAACAGAAAAAAATAAGAATAATCTGAACACGGCAAATTACTTCAATAACATGCATAACCACTGCACTCAAATTAATAAGGATGGGAATAAAATAGCAAAAAGAAACCAATACCTTGTATTAGAATAGCTGACCCTCTAAACACAACCCGACCTTTTAATAAAGCAAACAACAATGATACTACTTGGATTATAATCCCTTTTGCCAGACATTTAAAATCTAACTTTATTAGAGCTATCAGAATGATGATTAATAAAAACTTCAAAACTCTAAATATGCTAAAACATTTAATAATAAAAAATAAAAAAAAAACTTGGATTTTCTTTTTAGGATAATTTCTTCTTTTAACAATAAGAAACTTGAACTATTCTATAATGAAAAATCTACTACAACTGTACCTAGTACCTCCAACAATAATACTATTAATGACACATCTCATAATCCTACAATTAACAACAACAATACTGCCATTAACCATAACACTATTCATTCAACAAAATATAGATATAACACCACTACACCACTCAAAATTTTTAATTGTAATTGTCGAGAGCCTAATGCCTGTGAAGTAGATAGAAATTGTAAAATGAAAAAAGTTGTATATAACTCAGGACTCTTCTAGATACATATATGTAGGTTGCACTCAAAACTCAATTAAATCGAGAATTTCTAACCATAAATCTTCTTTTAAGGACTATCGAAACCCTTCAAGGTGGTACCTCAGCATGGCCGCAGTCTAATGACTGAAACAAGTAAAAGAATAAAGGAATGAAAGAATATATACATAATTATAAACGTACATACATGAATACATACATACAAACACGCACACACACACACACACACACACACACACACACACATATACATACATGCATACGTACATACATACATACATACATACATTACATACATACATAAAATTGGAGAGGTTATCAAGTACGTTATAGTCTACCCTGCTTTCTCCATGTTTCTTTTCATTCTTTCTTTGTTTTCTTCCTTTCTTCCTTCTTTATATTCTTAGATAGAAGCTGTTGAGGACTGTTAGAGAGACGTGAAGGCTGTGACCTCTCTGTATCTGTCCCATCGCCCCTACAATGGCCTCTGTTCTTTTAAACTTGCAGTGTTTACCAACGTTTGCTGTGACCCTACTCGACACAATACATTTGGATCTTTTTTAATTTCTTCCCACCTTCAGAATTTTTTCTAATTTTTCTCTACAGACGTGGCGCCGGCGTAGCTCTGTGGTAAGACGCTTGCTTCCCAACCACATGATTCCAGGTTCAATGAACGTAGCCCGTCGTGTGTGTGTGTGTGTGTGTGTGTGTGTATGTATGTGTGTGTGTGAGTGTGTGTGTATGTGTGTGTTTTTGTATATATATATATATATATATATATATATATATATATATATATATATATATATATATATGTATACACGTACATGCAGGGTGTCCCGAAATAAGGCAACCGTAGTTTTGAGCTTTAATAACTATCAATAAATGAGATAAGATATGAAAATTATACATCGTTATAATAGCTTACTTTGTTTTTATAACAGTAGGAATTCGATTCAAGAACGGCATAGAGGTTTTAGAACAGTGGCTGTTATTTCTAGCAAGTCCGGTTGGTTTGCTCGTAGCTTTTAAATATTTAATTTGCTCGTGTTTTTTAGTGCTTTCCCTTCTTATTTCTAATGTTTCGACATACCGGTGCCCCCTTCCCCCACTTCTTACTACTGATGGAAAAGGCAGCGAACACGCTGTTTTCTGATTGGCTGAATAAATGAATAACATATTCGGATTCTGTGTCACAAATTACATCTATATGCTACATTAAAAAAATTTTTTTTAAAGATTTCCACATGCAGTGAATCGAATCGCAAAGATCCCAGACTAAATAAATTGATATTTATAAATTAGATATAGACCGAAATACAATCATAACCCTCCACAAAGGAGGCGAAAGTAATACAGTTATAACAAAAAAGTTCAAATTAACCGAACAAGAGTCTGGAAAGTTGTCAAGAAATTTCAAGAGAGTGATTCCACCGCTGATCGACTTGGACGTGGCCGAAAATGAAATGTGCGGACCTCTCAGCTTATCAAAAGTACCAGAGAAAAGGTAAGGGAAATCCTCAACGTTCCGTCAGAAACTAGCTGCCACAGCAAAAATAGGTGCCCCGGTGATTTCGCCACTACTGTTCATTCAAGTTCATTTCATCTGGTTTTTATCAGATATCTCAAGTAATGAATTGATCATTACAAAATTTAATGTTGTTCTAGATAATATGGAACTAATGGAACAGTTTCGATAAAATTCAGTATCTATTTCTGATATTACTTGTTTGGTCACAATATTATGCAGAACACCATGCAATTTCATGATGATCATTAAGACAATATCGTATTCAAGGGACGTCATTTGAAGCACACGAAGCAGAGAGAAAGTCTGCGTAGACGGGCATATGTATATGAAGAAAAAGACATGATAGACCCGGTTGTATTGGGCCTGCGCCCGACAGGACTATGGGTGTGGTGAAACGTTGTTCAGAGACCTTCAGCAAGATGACCCAAGACCAGGATATACCAATTGAATGTAATTGTACGGATACATTGTCTTGGCATACCAGCAAATGGTTTTGATGTTAAGAAGCCACAAAAAATGCAAAATATCTATCACTCCTGAGTGTAATTAGGGGCGAGTGGTCTCGCCTGTATATGACTTTTAGGTGTTTTAACACCGGCACTTTGGGGGAGTCATCTCACCGCGCTAAATCGCAGCGTACCGGTGTGGGGCAAAATAGGTATCCAGGCAAAATAATTTCTGATTTCTCGTTATTTTCTCTCCATTTGTTAGAAAGTATTGCATCATCATTTTGTACTGTTACATCATCTTTGGTAGCAAAAATTAACCAGCGTAGTTGTTGTTGAAGTTTAGAGAGTTTGAAACATAATCAGCTGACAGGTACTTTTATTTTGAAGAAATTTTTCCTCATCTTTGACCCGATTGTAACTGAGGTTGCAAATAAAATATCTGGATAACTTTTCGTATTTAACAGTCAAAATTATTTTCCAAGTAATTTTTCCCCACACTGATTTGATAATTTTCAATTTTCAAAATATAATGTCTAATGTGGGCCAAAATAAATAAGAACAACTCTAACTGCATAGCACGTAAATATATCAGAAAGACAGCCATCCCAGTAGATCGTAAAAAAGCTATGGAGAATATTTTGTGTTGAGTTTTTAAATTTAGTTGAGTTTACTTAATTTCATATCATGTGCCCTTTTCCCTCGCTTCTCTTTCATTTGACCAAAATATTGAGAATTTTTGTTGCATTTCTGATCCTTCCGATGTCTAGGGATGAATATTGTTGTGTGTGACTTCTTTTTCAAATGTAATTCTGGAGAATTAAAAAAGCAAACTTTACGTAACACTGGTTTACAAAAATTTGTTTTGTTCTGAGGCAAGAATGTGAATAGATGTTTTCTTACTAATTTTGATGTGAATTCAATTTTCTGAACAGTTTTGCTCTATCACCTCTAGTTTTTTTATATTTTCACATATCCCATTTATTTATATTTCTACATATCCAATTTTAATTATACTGCATATAAATTCAAAATATAATGTGTTTATTTCATCTATTACAAAAGCATATTACGGGGGAAAAACAGCATGGATACAGAACATTGATGGAACTAAATTATTTTGGTAATAGAAAACACACAAATCATAATTCAGCAGACAGAAATGATTTTTTTTTTTTGACGATCTTGTGTACTTTACCTCCGGGGTGTCACGCAAGAGCATCCAGCAAAAGTTCCCCATCATGTTGGGGTTCCACTTGCCTTGATAGTTGCTCTTCATCTTAGTTATATCTTGGTGGAACCTTTCTCCATGCTCACCCTCCGAGCTCTGGGAGGAAGTTGGGGTTGGAGTGGAGAAAATGAATTTTGAGTGACATTCGGCATCCCCTTCGGCAGAGATTCCACTGGCCCTAGTTGTATTTGACAGTTTCCAAAAGGTGCTCCATATTGTCATACGACTCCTTCAGATGAACTGAGTAGGCAATGGGAATTCTGAGGTACTTATTCCCATTGTGCAGGAGCACAGCCTTTAGACTTCGCTTGGAAGAGTCTATGGAAAGACACCAATCTGAGGGATTGTGTGGGAAACCAAGGGAGGTAAACAAGCCAAAGACATTTGTGCAATAGCACAACCTGCTTTTCATCTCGAAGAATGAAGCAAAGTCCTGGTTCTGTGTTCGGAAACTGGTGATCCTTACATCTGCCTTGACCAGGTTCTACTGCTTAAGCCGGGATGCCAGGAGCTCTGACTGCTGCTTAGATACAAATCACGGGCAAAGTCATTCAAGTCTTCCTGCGTGATCCAGTGGGGCTCATTACCACTTGCTCCTGAATAAACAGACATTGTTTTTAGAAGAGATCGACTTGGCAGAATCTTCTTCTGGAGGCATTTCTCCATCTGATGAAGGAAGAAGATCTTTATTTGATGGTGGTGTAGGGATAGGGAGATCATCTGAATGAGGAACAGGTCTCATAGCTGAGGGAATATTGGGATATTTGATCTTATTTCTAGAAGAAACATTGAAACCTGCTATATTTGTTAGAAAAAAAATAACAATCATTTGCATGTGTTCATAGCTCTCTCCAGACCTCTGGGACAGCAAAGTTGAAGGCTGCTATCGTAGCAGGATTTACAACAGACATGTTGGGCCCAGGATTTGTCTTGATTTCCAATTATACAGTCAAAATAATGAAAGTAGTAAGCAGTTCTCAGGAGGGAAGTAATTGTTCGGCACTGTACGACTGTCGTGAAATTCCCCCACACATAGCAGAATGAATTTGCCTTGTTAATGCATCCTCGGTGTTTTGAAGTGTCTGAAGCCATAGTAGTGATATGTATCATATGTATCACGAAAATCTGGAAAACAAAATAAAAATTGACCATATATATGGTGTGAATTGTCACAAAATCATAATAATGTATATTTCAAAAACTAGAGGTGATGAGTGAAAACTGGTCTTGTATCTGAAATCAGCACCCCAAAATTAGGCTAGAACAACTATTTTAATGTTTGTCACAATTTCTCTGTAAACCAGTGTAATTTTGTCTTATTCATTAGACTTGTGTATGCTCAAACACAGCGGTGATAACTTTCTGAAATAGTGCTCTGAATATGTTATAGTATTATAATGCAGTTAGAGAAAGTAATTTACTTTGCTGATGTAGTTTTTGTAGAGTAGTGAACATTTGTAAAAAAAAATTTTTCTCAACGTTTGTAAAAAAATATTACTCATTGTACCCTACCCCGTATCCCGACAAATTCAGAAGCGCGTCCAAGATTCTCAAATATGACTTACAATGCACAACGATCAATAATACCGAAGGCTTTTGTAAGGTCCGCAAATACTTGATACAGTGGCACTCGTTGCTCAATGCATTTCTTTATAACTTGGAGAGCAGAGGGATCTTTCTGAATTGACGGCCACCACTTTTCATTTATGTTTTATGTAGTGTTTTTGGTACCGAAACACTTTCAAACTTCGTATACTTGTATATTTTGTGTTATAGAACAGATAGAAAATTTTGTATTCGAAGTTATTTCATGTAAAAAAATTGTCGTATTTCGATAATTTCAACCAATCACTGACGTCTATTGAGGTGAAAACAATTACTGCTGTGAATTGTGAACACCACACGTTGTGCGGTGTAATGGGATATTTTCCCTTGAATAAAATTAGTGTCGTTGTTTGTCAACAACAGCTATCAGCGGTACTGTTATTTATAACATCGTTCGTGCGTTTGTACTGGTTTTAATTTTAGGGTTCGGGTTTTAGAGTTAGGGTTAGGGTTATGATTATTTTTGCCATAACCTAACTCGTAGCCCTAACCCTAACCCTAACCCTAGGGAATAACGATCTTGACACCGGCAAAAATTATTGTTTACAAAAACAGCAGTAACTGTATTCAGCTGAATAGACGTCAGTGATTGGTTGAAATTACAGAAATACGACAATTTTAACATGAAATAACTTGCAATATATAAATTTTTGTTAAGAAGGCTAAGAAAAAAAGATGTTTTATATGACACATTCTACCAGTATCCCAAGTTTGAAAGTGTTTCGTTAAGAAAACAAGTGGTGCCCATCAATTCAGAAAGATCCGAGCAGAGAATATCATATCCATATTTTCCTACCAAGCCCCGAACCATACTAGGTCTCAGGGGCAACACCAGAGCAGATCCATTTTGTTAGGGTCATATGTGTGTGCGCATGTATCTTTTATCTTTTACTTGTTTCAATTATTTGACTGCAGCCATGTTGGGGTACCGCCTTGAAGGATTTTAGTCGAACAAATCGGTCCAAAGACTTACTTTTGAAGTTTAGTTCTTATTCTATCGATTACTTTTATCAAACTGCTAGGTTACGGGGAACCAAACACAGCAACACGGGTTGTCAAACGGTGTGAGGGACAAACACAGACACAAAGACATTCTTTGTGCACGTCCTCTTGTCTGGTACTATTAATTTATTGTTGGTTTATTTGAATTCGTCGGTCAGTTATGATAAAGACTGAAAAAAACCCCATTTTATTTCAGTCTTGATCGCAACTGTCCGACGAACGGGAACGTGAAACTCTGAGTCAGTTTTTTTGTGACGTTTTGAAGCTTTAATTAAAAAGCATATTACTCTCACCTTCTGTATTCGAGCACTATTTTTTTTGCACTTGTTTTGCATTTATTTGCTTACTCATGTGTGTGTGTATATGCGCTTGTATTATAAATTCATTTTATAATACATTTTATTATACAATCATAAACTCCATATGACAGATATAACGGTAAATTGTGATTAGACCATGCAACAGTATTCCACTCCCTTCTCCAAAACATAAATCAGTAAGAATCTTTCAGAGCCAAATTTCTTAGAATTTTAAAAACAAAATTGTATTAAAAACTCGTAATATTTCCTGTATACCTAATTCTAGAATGGAAGCCGTCTTAGTCATTTAAAAGATTTCAATTGACACCTTTTTTGATGATAGAAACTAGAATGGGAGCCGTCTTAGTCAAAAGAAAGGATTATAAATACAAGAAGACGGATGCAGCATGAAAAAAATTTAAGCTGTTATTTACAACGACGTATTTCCACTTGGTGAACGTTAAAAAAAAAATGTTACAAAAGATCTTTACAGCCGATTGACAACAGCTGAAAGCTCTTTAACGCTAGTAAGGTCATGAATGACAAAACATCTCACATATTGAATACACGCTTCATTGGTCGTGTGGCCGGACATAGACTGCCCTGTCAATTAAACACCACTCCCTGAACAGAACTGACGGCCCTGTAAGTCAGGCGCCACTTGGGTGTCTTATCCAGATGAAATCGTCCAACACAGCAGGGAATCCACCTGCATTTCAACACTAGCCACTGACCAACAGGATGTTGGTAACAGTCTTCAATGTTGATCGAAAGTAATTAAAGTAAAGCCCTCAGATAATGACCCAAGCTGAACGACATCTTAAATGTTTTTTGCCCTCTCATCTGACAATCTATACACAGATGGCTTAAAAAGTAAAAGTTCCTTTCAACTTGACTCGTTGATGCGTAGAGAGAGAGAGTGCCACTTGTAATGTTTGTAGGTGTGGAATGTTCTGACCACACAACCACACACACACACACACACACACACACACACACACACACACACACACACACACACACACACACACACACACACACAACACACGCACACGCACGCATGCACACATGCACGCACACACACACACACACACGCTCGCGGCTCATCCTTCAAACAGTCAATGATCTCATGACAGCTAACACACTAAAATACAAATAGCTATAAAATTAATAATTTCTAACGTAGACACAAGGCCACATATTTGGGGGCGTGAGGTAGAGTTATACCATTAAGTTGGTTCCAGTATTTGACTGGTACTTTATTTTATCGACCCAGATGAATGGGGTCTCGGTGGGATTTGAACGAAAATATCAAACCAACGAGCCCGGTTCTAGCATGGGTAGAAGATGACAAATTTTGGAGAGTTGTAGTTGATTGTATCAATTTCAGAACCGGATGGTGACTCATCCTATCGATTCCAGGAGAAAAAAAAATGAAGCTCAAATTGACCAAGGGTTCGATCTCCAAACGTTAAGATTCTTGACTAAATACCACAAACCTGTGTATTCTTGCAAATATCATGATCCCTTATAATTCCGCCTCCGCTAAAAATACATCGAGATGATGGTGGAGAAAGTGTCAAAATACAATGATTTGGTAGTGGAAATAAAAGGATGCTGGGCATGAAAGCGAAATTAGCAGCAGCAGCAATATTAATAATCCTTTCTACTATAGGCACAAGGCCTGAAATTTGGGGAATCCGGCAAGTCGATTACATCGACCCCAGTATTCAACCGGTACTTATTTAATCGACCCCGAAAGGATGAAAGGCAAAGTCGATCTCAGCGGAATTTGGACTCAGAACGTAAAGAAGGACGAATTGCCGCTAAACAATTCGCCCGGCATGCTTACAACTCTGCCAGCTCGCCGCCTTAAAGTAAAGTAAATGCCGCAAAGCCTTTTTCTCGGCGTAAACGATTCTGCCAGCTCGCCACAGCAATAGTAATAATAATAATAATAATAATAATAATAATAATAATAATAATAACAATAATAATAATAATAATAATAATAATAATAATAATAATAATAATAATAATAATAATAATAATAATAATAATAATAATAATAATAATAATAATAATAATAATAATAATAATAATAATAACAACAACAATAATAATAATAATAATAATAATAATAATAATAATAATAATAATAATAATAATAATAATAATAATAATAATAATAATAATAATAATAATAATAATAATAATAATAATAATAATAATAATAATACTCCAGAAGCAAGGGAAACTAATACAAATAGCCACAAAACACGAGCAAAACAAAAAACTGTTTTCAGTATTTAAGGAAGCTGACAAATACAAACAAGAAATCAATCTACCTAACAAATACGAAGAAGAAGAAGAAGAAGAAGAAGAAGAAGAAGAAGAAGAAGAAGAAGAAGAAGAAGAAGAAGAAGAAGAAGAAGAAGAAGAAGAAGAAGAAGAAGAAGAAGAAACAACAAAAGCTATAAAACAAATGAAATCCAAACTAAAACTAGAACAGCAACGGACCATGATAAAACAATGGCAAGAAAAGCCCCTACATGGTAAATACTGGGCTAAACTAAATGCGAAAGAAATAGACAGAGAAAAATCCCAGCAATGGCTGAGAAGCTCAGGACTCAAAGCAGAGACTGAAGGATTTTTAATTGCTGCACAAGACCAAAGCCTCCCCACCAGAAATTACCAAAAACACATAATGAAAAGAAATATAACAAGTAACTGTAGAATATGTGGAGATCGACAAGAAACAATAAATCATATTATCTCTGGCTGCCCAGTCCTGGCTAAGAAGGAATATATTCACAGACACGACAGAGCTGGGACCTATATACACTGGAAGCTATGCCAACATTATGGAATAGCAACAGAAAAAAGATGGTATAAACACACGCCAGAAAAGGTCACAGAAAACGAGAAAGCAACCATACTCTGGGATATGCCAATACACACAGATAGAGAAATTAAGGCAAATAGACCAGATATAGTTGTCAAAGATCATGAAGGAAAAAAATGCCTTCTAATTGATGTTTCAATACCAGCAGATGACAACGTTTCTCTAAAAGAAATGGAAAAACTTTCAAAATACAAAGACCTGGAAATAGAGATAACTCGAATGTGGAATCTAAAAACAGAAACAATTCCTATCATAGTAGGTGCCTTAGGTATAATAAAAAAATATTCAGACAAATACATAACAAAAACACCAGGACTTACAAATATATATAACATACAGAAAATTGCACTACTGGGTACTGCACACATTCTACGCAAAACACTTTCAATACAGTAAACATAAGAGCACCACAGCAAACCACAGCACATACCCAAGGCGCACAGAGCTGCGCTCGGTAGTGAAGTGAAAGCACGTTATAAAAATAAAACTACTGAATAATAATAATAATAATAATAATAAATGATGATGATTTTTAAAAATAATTTCTACTATAGATACAAGGTCAGAATTTTTTTTTTGGGGGGGGGGGTAAGTTGATTACATTGACATCAGTACTCGGCTGGTACTTATTTTATCGACCTCGAAAGATGAAAGGCAAAATCGACCTCTACGGAATTTTAACTCAGAACGTGACGACGGACGAAATACCGCCAAACATTTCTCGCAGCGTGCTAACGATTCTGCCAGCTCGCCGCCTTGTGCAATAACAACGACAACAACAACGACGACGACGACAAAAACAACAACAACAATAATAAAAGCCCGGATGCAGTACCAGGCAGTGGATCTCATGGCTTCTGATCTTCAATGATTTGAAGTGTTATCATGTACTTTGTTTTGTCTTGGTATAAAAAGATGGGCTACAGCAAATATTTTGTTAAATACCACAGATTTGCTTGTCAGTTGTTTGACCTTAACCAGTTGAGCATGTCCCTTGGTGGCTGTTGATATGTGCATCTCTGATCATGAGCAGAAGTAGTGGGGGAGCATCATAGTCATGTGTTGAGAGGAATTTTTGGGGGTTTGAATAATTCACCTTTGGAAACATGGGTGTTTCATTCAACATCCTCAAACAGCCCTTATTCAGGGACCTTTTGAGCGGGATGGGCTATTCGACCTGAAAAAAATTCTAACTGGGCCCCACCTACAAGGTCATGCGCTGTTTATCTTGATATGATCGCCATGTCGCGCACATATGGTTGTGATGTATGTGCCGGGTGTACCCTTATCAGACGGGTAGTCATGATGGGTATAATGGGCTTCGTATATTTTACCCCAGTGTCACTTTGATGGCATGCACTACTTTCTCACTCAATAGTAGTAGTAGTAGTAGTAGTAGTAGTAGTAGTAGTAGTAGTAGTAGTAGTAGTAGTAGTAGTAATGATAAAGATTGCCAGGAAAAATTAAAACCTAATCTTACTGATTTAAGTCAAATTATTTACGCATCTACTAGGGCAATTGAAACAAGTTATGGCTCCGGAAAAAAAAATAGAAAAGAAAAAAAGAAAACTAAACTTGAGAAGAAAACCGAACTGGAGAAGTAAAATTGAAGATGAGAGTGAATTAATGAGAGAGGAAATATCAATATTAAATTAACTAACCTTTGGAAATGATGTAAGATCCAGAAAGGAAAGAAAGATGAAGAGAAAATATGGATTTTTCATCAAGAGAAGAAACACGGAAACAAAAAGTCCGAGCAAAAAGCTCAAAGAATGCGAAGATTTGACAAAAGAAGCAATTTTTACAAGCAAAATAAGCTGCTTACATACAATGTTAAAATATTTTACAGAGACCATGAGAGGAAGAAAATAACCGTTCCATGAAAGAAGAAGAAAACTTTTGGAAAAAGATTTAAAGTGATGAAAAGACATACAATGAAACTGCAGATTGGGTTAGACGCAAAGAAGGATCCTACCAAAATTTACAAGAACAAGGACGAGAAGACATCACAATAGCAGACATAAGGATAACATTTATAACATTTACGAAAACTCATAAATGGAAGTCCCCGGGTAAAGATCGGGTGCCAAATTTCTGGCTCTCATCGTTCCCGGGTGCGAACTAAAAGTTAGTCCAGCTGTTCAATGAAATTATGAGAGATCCTAAGAAAACACATGGCTGGTTAGCAAGTGGTATTACTTATCTACTCCCAAAGAATAATGAAACCAAAGTTCAAAAACTATCAGCCCATAACCTCTTTATTCACTACTTATAAAATCTATTTTCATGAGAAAACATACATTTATGGAACAGAATGATGTTTTCTCCATTGAATAAAAAGGGAACCGACGAAGTTAATATGGATGCAAAGATCAATCATTAATTAATTGCATGATCCTTGAGAGCTGTCATAACAAGCGAAGAAATCTCAATTCTGCATGGATTTATTATAAGAGGGCTTTTGTCAGCATACTGCATCCATGGATCCTGAAATCACTGGACGTCTTCAAAACTTCTGTAATTTCAAGCTTTCTGAAGCGTGATATGTGATAGAGGAACACGAATCTCCATTTATATCATTCTAATGGAGTATTAGCTTCAAACAATATTAGCATGAACTTTGGCATTTTCCAAAGTAACTCACTTTCACCTCTAAATTTTGCATTTAGTATGTATCAGTTGCAGGAAGAGAGAAGGTGCTCATTTTTAGCTAAGTAGACTGGAGCGACGTGCAATAATATTCTTTGCTCAAGGAAACAACTTGTCGCCTAGTCCAGAAATAAAACTGACGGTCATGTAATTACAAACCGAACAGTCCTCATCGCTAAGCCACACGCCTTCATTGTTTCATTATTTATGGTTGTTAAATGAAAAATGATATTTTTCTGTAATTTTATTTTCCCTCTCCTAATTTATATTTGGTATTTTATATTTAGTTATCCTTATTCTATTTATTGACTGCATATTATTTCATTGGCTCAGGAAAGGTGAACGGCACAGTCCTACTCGGTAGGATAGTTAATTAAATAATTAGTAATAAACATAAAATCACTTTATTTCATTTTATATCTTAATTAATTTTAAGGCACCACCATGAAAGTATTTCTCGAACAAATCGACTCAGGAATTATTTTTCTTAAAAAACTTGATATTTATCCTATCGATCACTTTTGGTGAATAGCTAAGTTACAGGCGGACACCCCCCCCCCCACATACATATCTACAGGCGCGCGCGCGCACACACACACAACACACACACACACACACACACACACACACACACACACACACACACACACACATTTATAAATACGATGGATTTCTTTCAGCTTCCAAATCCACTCACAGACCATTGATCGACCAGGGCTATAGTAGAAGACACTTTCCCAAGGTGCTGCGCAGTGGGACTGAACCTGGAATCCATGTTGTTGGGAAGCAAGCTTCTTAAACATTCAGCTACAACTGTTTATCGTTTCTGTCTAAATTTCATTTCTGTACAAAGTAGAAAAGTGGATCGTGTATATTCGTAAACATTACTCTTTATTATTCGCCTCCCCCTTTGGGAGTTCTATTTATTTATTTATTATATCTTTCTCCGTTTTCTTCCTCTGTTTAGACGAACTTTCCTACCTTTTCGGACAAAACCTTTTGTAACCTTCGTCCTGTCTTTGTCCTTAAATGTTTTTAATTGATGTTAGCCCTTGTGGCCAATAAAACGAATTAATTATTATTATTATTATTATTATTATTATTATTATTATTATTATTATTATTATTATTAATATTATTATTATTATCATTATTATTATTTTCTGGAACCTGGGTAAAAGGTAGTGCTCGTGGCCCATCGCAGGGCTTGCTAGACCAGTAAAAATGAATGCTATTAACGTTCCTCATGTATGTCAGTACTTAGGGTAAAGGCACGAACAAGAGCCAGTGAGGTGGATTCCAGACGAGCGATGTTGTGTGAAGAAAGAGCCGAGTGTGAGAATTAGTGTGGGACCACGAGAGCGTGTGGGAAATAATATGGGTTATGGGAGGATTTTTGCTATATGTGAAATACTTATCGAACAAATGTGAATATAGTCTTTCTTTTCTCTTTTTTTTTGTTTTCTTTTCTTTTCTTTTTTTTTTTTTTAGATTTCTGAGATAATTAAAATTATTAGCAGTAACACAGTCCGAAGTATGGGTGTTTGTGCTAGTTATTTTCATTATCCCATTAATATGTTATCGTTACTGTTATCTTAATTATCTTAATTACCCCACATACATGCCATCTCGTCTCTTCTTATATACAACAGAGCTCCACGGTTTTCAATGTACCCTTCAATATAATGTAAGATATTTGAGTGTAATTTGAGAGAAATGTAGCTGCTATATCAAATGGGTTGAGTGAGAGGGATTTGTGTAAGAGCGGGTATGAAATACTTAAGGAATGTCCGATTGGTGGTGAAAGCAACATTTAGTTACCACACACACGCACACACACACAAACACATACACACACCAGCGTGTATATATGTATATCTGCTTATCTATCTGTCTGTCGGTCTAATTTACATATATATGTACGTATTATTGCTGGCACTCCGTCGGTTACGACGACGAGTGTTCCACTTGATCCGATCAATAGAACAGCCTGGGGTGTTTGGGGGGAGGGGCGGAGGTACGAAAGGAAGTCTTGCCCGTACATTTAAACACGCGAGTTTAAACGAGAACGTAAAAACTAATTGTCATTAAAACTTACTGTTTTAAAAGGAACGAGGGTGTAATTTCACCCTCCTCTTTCCTGTCTGCAGGTGTTGTGGTTTCCGCAAATAATCTTTTCAGTTCATTATAATTAGTGCTTTCGATCGTGTAAAATTCGGCGTTTGACGGAATTGAACTGTTTGTTTCTGTTCGAGTCAACCAAAGTTTTGTGAGTGGATTTGGTAGACGTAAACGGAAAGAAACCCGTCATATATGTTTGTCCGTGTTTGTGTATGTGTGTGTGTGTGTGTCTGTGTGCGTGCGTGCGTGTGCGCGTGTGTGTGTGTGTGTGTGTGTGTGTGTGTGTGTGTGTGTGCGCTTCTTTGTGCTTGTGTTTGTCCTTCTCCACCGCTTGACAACCGGTCTTCGCTAGTTTAAGTCCGCGTAACCTAACAGTTCGGCAATAGAGACCGATAAAATAATTTCTCGACTTAACAAAGAATAAGTACTGGGTTCGATGTATTCGGCTAAACCCTTTAAAGTCGTGCCCCAGCATGATTGCAGTCTAATGACAGAAACAAGTAAGCGACAAAAGATTGAAAAAAAAAAATTGGAGGAAAGAAACGAACCAATTTATCTGACAACCCCGTAGTCGGTGCGTACAATGTACAGAGGTACGACAATGGCGATATAGTGGTTAGTGCAGTAGTTGTATAGAGTTACGGATGATGATGGACAGTGGTGGTACCCTGGTTAATTTCAGTAGATGTCATCTCTATGTAAAAGATAGCTTGACCGCTGATAAAATAAACAGGATGTAACTCCATAGCGTAAACACTATTTCAACCGTCACATTCCACGCATTCAAGTGTTCCCTAGAAATTTCTTCATGTCCATTCCTTTTGCTTTCCAATATACCATCCTTTAGCCGTCATGTAAGAAGGGTTTCTGCTTCGCTACTATTATTTCTTTTTAGAAATTCTTTTATATTTACTTTTATATTTTATCCCGCTCGCACAAATTTATTCCCCTTTGGTGTCAAAAACTCTTCACCTCGACTGAATGGAGTGCGTGTGCGCGGGCGCATGCATGTGCCTGAGCCAGTGCCATCTCAAATCATGGGTAATTTCTCGGGAGATCTCACGAGTCTATGGGCCCAATTCTAATCTATGCTATGCTGTGGTTTGGTCTCAATAAACATATACTACAGGACCCATTGCACTGATTTACTTGGGGGCCTATAATGCTGCAAAGTCAGCTCTGGTCTCAGTAGTGCGTGTGAGTGTGCAAACCCATTAATATTTGTATATATGAATATGCATGCGATTATGTATTCCTATGTAGTTATGTTTATATCAAAGCGTAAATTTATCTATAAATACATAAACATAACACACTCGCTGACTCACGTATAGATGCAAATATACCTGGGGACAATACAAAAACAGACATAAAGTGTGGGGCTTTACATATAATGGAATGATAAAATAAAAAGTATGCACGGTATACATTAGAAGGGAAGTATACATAGTATATGACACTAGAAAAAGAAGGGGAGAAGGTGATTGTGACGGGATCCCCCTACAGGAGGACCTCTAGGGATAATCAAGGAATCCCACCATCCGAGATCACCCAGAATACCGAGGACGAGAGCCCTCTCCAACTTCTTTCTTTCGACTCACAGGTCTACACTGGAAGTGGTACCATCCACTCTTGCCATTTTCACAACATTCACCCACCTTTTCAGTGATTCACTCAAGGACAGCACCTCCCTCTCCACCCTCATTTTCCTTTTCAAGTGAAACTTGAAAAAGTCGATGAGGACTTTACCAAAGAGGAATGTCTCCGTCCTCATTCCTTTCAGCCTCGTCCACCAGACAACTTCTTTCGCCACAGCCGCCAAACAAAGGAAAACTGCCTTGCCAGCCCGATTAAAGGAGGGCGGCGGGGCAATAATCATTATGGACTCGGCTGACAGACGAATCTGTCCTACACGCGACAGCAGCCGTTCGACATAGCTTCACAATGCCCGGACGCAAAATTTCTTTTCCTACGGACTTCAGTAATGAACCCATTTGCATATAGCCAATCAGCGCTCACCCTGACCTTGTTGTGAAGTTAACAAACACAGACGAAGAACAGTGTTGTAAGTCGACCGACACCAAGTTATGTCTGATTTTAGAAGGAGACAAGTTATTAGATAGATTTGCATCTATACCTATTATCGGATTTTGTTAGGGCCCCATATGGTAAAGATGTGGATGGGGAAAATGTGGGTAGAGGGTGATGTGCTAGCAACCCTCTCCCTTTACTGTTTTACAAAGTAAACAACAACACAATAACTACGCAGAAGCAGCCATTGTTGAAACAAGAACAAAAACAACAAGCATTCTTAAAAGTGAAAAGAAGCATGGTCATTCCTTAACCAAGTGACCTTAACTTATCGTACATCACTTGTTATGCGCTCATAAATTAGTTTTATAGTGTGAGCTCTGATTGGCTGTATACAAATGAGTTCATAACTGGGGTCCGGAACTCTTGTGGGAAAAAAAATTCGCTGTCCAGACACTGAACGAGTGCATGCAGAACAGTTTCGTCGTTCTGCGAGCACCTCAGACAAGCTCGTCTGACAGTACATCCTTGCTTGTAAAGTTTATCTCGAACCGGTAGCGCTCCTCAGTGACGACCCCGGTAACACTGCCAGGCCAAAGACATCTGGAAATTATCCATAATAGTCCCCGACCAGAAAATCCTCCGGAATAGACTTGCCAGTTCGTCTTCGTCGACGCTTAGGGTCTCCTCAAGGACGTCGTCGCACTTCCCCGCTACTAATCCTCTGTAAATATCTAAACTAAATCATCCCCCGCTCCTATTGTCCGACTTGTAGAGGACAGTGAGCGCCTGACGACATTTTAAGTGCCAGCTGCCCAGTCTTGGCCTATCCTTTATCCAGGACTGCAGCTCCATCAAGGAGACGAGCTGCGGAAAGGCGTGTCTCACAAACGAAGCCCACATACGTTCACCTTCTAGAAATCGTTGCAGGTGGCACAACCTGGGTGCGTGTTTGCGCATAATAATAATAATGATAATAATAATAATAATAATAATAAAAATATTAATAATAATAATAATAATAATAAATTCGTTTTATTGGCCACAAGGGCTAATATCAATTAAAAACATATAAGGACAAAGACAGGACGAAGGTTACAAAAGGTTTTGTCCGAAAAGGTAGGAAAGTTCGTCTAAACAGAGGAAGAAAACGGAGAAAGATATAATGAATAAATAGATAAATAAATAAGTAGAAACCCCCGCAGGGGGAGGCGCTTCGAAAAAGGAAAGGTTACACGTGGAAAACCCCATAAAACCACGGGAGCTTGGTCAGAAAAAATAAGAAAGGGGTATAGAGCCCTTTCTCCTTTTACATTACCTTTTTTTTTTTTTTTTTTTTTTTACAAGTGTATTCTCAGAATTGGTCCGTTTATACTGGCCATTCTTCCAACAGTCACACATCTTTCAACGAATTTGCTATGAGACAGCACTTCCCTCTCTACTCTCATCTTCCTTTTCAAGTGGAACTTGAAAAAGTTGATGAGGCCTTGGCCAAAGAGGAAAGTGTCTGTCTTTAGCCCTTTCAAACGGGTCCATCATATCACCTCTTTCGCTACAGCCACTAGGCATAGGAAAATTGCCTTGCCCTTCTGGTTAAAGGAGGTCGGCGGGTCAATTCTCACGATGGATCCAGCTGATAGCCGGATCCGTCCTACACGTGACAGTAGCTGTTCGATATAGACCCACAGGTCAGCAATGCTCGGGCACTGGACGAGTGCGTGCAGAACGGTTTCGTCGTCCTGAGCGCACCTCGGGCAGGCCCGGTTGACGGCACACCCATGTCGGTAGAGTTTATCTCGAACAGGTAGCACACCTCGGTAGCACTGCCAGGCGAGGGACCTTTGGAAATTATCCATGGGCCCCGGCCCGAAAGTTCTCCTGAACAGACTGCTTAGCTGATTATCCTCGACGCCTAGAGTTTCCCCGAGAACGTCGTCGCACTTTTCTCCCACTAACCCTCTATAGAATGCTAGAGTGGAGCTACTACCGATCGTACTGCTCGCCTGACTGAGGGCGGTGAGAGCTTGGCGGCACTCGAAGTGCCAAGCGCCCTTTCTCGGTCTACGTTTGATCCAGGATTGCAGCTCTGTTAAAGAAACGAGCTGCGGAAAATCGCGTCTGACGAAAGGCGGCCACACCTGTTCACCGTCCACGAAACGCTTGAGATGTCGTAGCCTGAGCGCATGTTTGCACATCAGCAACCACGGCATGCCAAGGCCTCCGTTCAGCGGCTGTTGACAGCAGATGGAGCGCCTGACCAGTGGTACCTGACCCTTCCACAAAAAGTTGAAGAGCAAGCGTACTATCTTGGTTATCCAGCGGTCGGGACAAGGGACGACGGTCAAACGGTAATAGATGACGGATGCGATGTACGCATTCGCCACCTCCGCTCGACCTTTCAAGGAGAGCTTCCTCTCAGCCCATTTCTGGGTGAGGTTGGCCACCCTGTTCGTCACTTCTTCCCAGTTTTTCTCCAACTGGAGGTCCGGACCGAACCAGACCCCGAGCAGTTTAACGGGTCCGTCTGTCCAGTGCCCTACGACGCTGTTGGACGGCATGGACTTGCCCCTCCAGGTGCCTAGTTGCAAGCCCATTGACTTTTCCCCATTAATTTTCGCACCTGTCACCGCTTCATACTCGTTTAGTGTCTCGCCAATCAGGTCAATATGCCTGTGGCTCGACACCATCACGGTGACGTCGTCGGCATAGGCAGACACGCTCCTTCCACATCCCAGATCACGCGGGACGCACCTCAAAGCCTCCAACTTCCGCAGTAATGGCTCGAGAGTCAACACATACAGAAGGGAGGAGAGAGGACACCCTTGGCGAACCGAACGCGAGATGTTGAACGGTTCCGATAGATGGCCGTTCACCCATATGACCGAGCAGATGCCGCTGTATAAAGCAGCTATCCACCCGCGGAAGACCGGACCGAAGCCAGCTGCCTTAAGAACAGCTGCCAGGTATCGATGGTCGACCCTATCGAAGGCTTTAGACTGATCTAAATTGATCAAAGCCCCACCCGCGCCAGCTTCGTTACCCACCCTCTCTATGATGTAGCGCATGAGATGGAGGTTGTCGTGGACATGTCTGCGCCTTGCCGATCAGTTTGCCCACGACAGGCGCCAATCTCTTGGCTAGCACCTTGGCCAAGATCTTCAACTCTGTGTTGAGCAGAGTGATGGGCCTAAAGTTCCCTATAATGTCCCCCTTGTTTGGGTCCTTTCTTAGCAAACAAAAGCAGGAATTCTCCAGTGTTGTTGCCAGTTGCAGTAGACGTTTGCCAAGACGCCCGCAAACAAGTCTGGCATTGACGTATAAAGCTCGTAAGGCAGACCATCCAAACTCGGCGATCTACCTCTCGTGCAGCCTTTCATCGCTTCCTGTACTTCCCAGGCAGATATGGGTCCTTCGCAGCACTCGGCCTCGCTGGTCGAGAGTTGCGGCAGGCCGTCTAGGTACACACCGAAGTCTGTTCCGTCGTCCGTCCTACCGTTTGTCCCGAACAATTGAGCAAAGTGCTGCTGAAAGGCTGAACACATCTGCTTCGGTTCCGAAATCTCGCAGTCGTTCTGGTCCACCAAAGACCAAATGGTCGCTCTGTTCCCACGCTTCGCCTCAACCACGCGGGCCCATCGAGTGGCCTTAGTCCCCTCCCCGCTTACCGAAAGTGCTTTAGCTCTGACAACGCAGCCTTCATGCTTGGCATCAAAGTGTTGGTCGAGGGCCAACTTCGCTGCTAACACGTCGGTTGCGATGCCTGTCCTAAGAGCCTCGTCTAGCGTGTTAACTAAATCCCGCTCTGTTTTCTTACGTTCTACAGCTAGAGCCTTACTAAACCTAATTGATTCTGCTCTAATTGCCCGCTTCAGGGCGAACCACCAGTTGTTGTTGATGATTGCCCCGGTTAAAGCCCTCTTAACTAATAAACTAATCCGGTCTCTGTAGGCTTTGCACGCCGTTGTCGACGTGTTTAGCTTCCAGTAACCGGGGCCTTGTCTATGGAGCCTATCTAAGTCGACTGTACTGATCACGAATTTGTGGTCCGTGTAGCCGACTATGTTGAATTGTGGACACCCTATGCTATCCTTATCCGCTGGCCTACAGAAAAATCTATCTAAGTACGATCTAGACGACCCGATGCGATTAGTCCAAGTCCACATTGGTACATTCGGGTTGTCTAGTCGATACCTGTCGGACAGCTGAAAGCGTTTGAGCAGGTTGGCGAGGCTCTTGCATCCCCCTTTCCTATTAGATGCTCCCGCACCCACCCTATCGATACGTTCGTCTAGGACAGCGTTCCAGTCCCCAACTAGCACTAAAGTGCGAGAAGTACCTAGGAAAACCTCCAGACGTTTGAAATAATCCGACTGCCTTGCTCCTGTCGGAGCGTAGGCAGCCAGTAGTCTGAAAGCAGCGCCATCACTACTATCGAGGTCCAGGACCACCAACTTACCTTCCGGATCCAGGAAGACTGCCCTTATTTTCAAGTCTAGGCCTTTCCGAAATAGCACCGCAGTGCCTCCACCGCCCGCTCCCGGCCGACACGGAGATAGGAAAATCTCGTACCCGCCAAAAAGGGCTGCGAGTTCCTGCGGGTTGGAGAGCCTGGTTTCGCTAATGGCTGCTACATCTACACTGTAAGACCTCAGGTCGTTCAACAGGTGACCTTGTTTCCAAGGCGACCCGAGGCCTCTCACATTTATGCTTCCGATTCTGAGAATTACCATGTTTTTTTTAAAAGGAAAGTATTAGAGGAGAAAAGGCTCTACGCACTGTTTTCTGGTGGGGTGGCTCCCCTATGTTTTCGTGTGGGTGTCTCCACTAAATTCCGATAAAGGCTTTGGGAGAAGCTTCTCCCTAACGACCCAACATCATTCGGAAACTTTTATTTTATTTTATTATAGTTTTCTTGGGTTATTTTTAGTGTGAGTATGTGTGCTGGTGGTGCGTTAATGAAATTTGTGGTGTTTGCATTTGTACCAAGACAAAACAATGTACATGATAACACTTCCAATCAATTAAGATCAGAAGCCATGAGAGCCACTGCCTGGTACTGCATCAGGGCATTTATTGTTGTTGTTGATATCATCATCATCATCATCATCATCATCATCATCATCATCATCATCATCATCATCATCATCTTCATCATCATCATAATCATCATCATCATCATTATCATTATCATTATCATTATCATTATTATTATTGTTGTTGTTGTTGTTGTTGTTGTTATTATTATTATTATTATTATCTGACCCGCCGACCTCCTTTAACCGGGAGGGCAAGGCAATTTTCCTATGCCTAGTGGCTGTAGCGAAAGAGGTGATATGGTGGACCCGTTTGAAAGGGCTAAAGACAGACACTTTCCTCTTTGGCCAAGGCCTCATCAACTTTTCAAGTTCCACTTGAAAAGGAAGATGAGAGTAGAGAGGGAAGTGCTGTCTCATAGCAAATTCGTTGAAAGATGGGTGACTGTTGGAAGAATGGCCAGTATAAACGGACCAATTCTGAGAATACACCTGTAGAAAAAAAAAAAGAAAAAAAAAAGGTAATGTAAAAGGAGAAAGGGCTCTATACCCCTTTCTTATTTTTTCTGACCAAGCTCCCGTGGTTTTATGGGTTTTTCCACGTGTAACCTTTCCTTTTTCGAAGCGCCTCTCCCTTTGGGAGTTCTACTTATTTATTTATCTATTTATTTATCTATTTATTTGTTATATCTTTTTCCGTTTTCTTCCTCTGTTTAGACGAACTTTCCTACCTTTTCGGACAAAACCTTTTGTAACCTTCGTCCTGTCTTTGTCCTTATATGCTTTTAATTGATATTAGCCCTTGTGGCCAATAAAACGAATTAATTATTATTATTATTATTATTATTATTATTATTATTATTATTATTATTATTATAATAACCGTTTTCAATAATACATTCCTACAAAATGTGTTGAGTAACTTTTTCTTTCGTTTGTCCACCCACTTGTATACATACATACATACATACATACATACATGCATACATACATGCATACATACATACATACATACATACATACATACATACATACATACATAAATATATACATACATACATACATACATACATGCATACATACATGCATACATACATGCATACATACATGTGAGCGAGTGTGTGTCTTTGTGTCTGTGCTTGTCCCCCACCACCGCTTAAGAACTGGTGTTGGTGTATTTACGCCCCCGTTTAGCTGCCCCACAATAAAAAAGTACTGGTTGCAGTTCATACTACTAAAACCAATTTTTCAAGGCGGTGCCCCAGCGTGGCTGCAGTCTGATGACTGATACAAAGACAAACGATAAAGGTATAGGCATGGTTGTGTGGTGAGTAGTGGCGGGGCACTGGATCATGGCGAGGCCCTTAGGGACTTCCTGTCTGGCGGCCCGCGTCTCTCGGCACGAGAAGCTGAGTGCTGTGAGGGGCCAATCACGGCCGAGGAAGTGATCGAGGTAGTGGGCGAATGCCCCGGAGAGAATTTTTTGACACAAAATTATGCCAGACTTGTTCGGGCACCTGCTGACCAGCGTCTACGCCAATTGGCAGCAGAACGGGAGAATTCCCAAGTTTGCGAGCCGAGGGGTGGTGACGTTGATCAGGAAGGACCCGAGCAAGGGTGACGAAATAGGGAACTTCAACCCATAACTCTGCTGAACACAGAGTTAAAGATTTTGGCCAAGGTGCTAGCAGAAAGGTTGGCGCGGGTCGTGGACAAATATGTCGGGGAAGCGCAAACGTGCGCTATCCCGGGCAGGACGATCCACGACAATCTTCACCTTATACGCTACTCCTTAGAGAGGGTGGAAAAACTTTCTGGCGCAGTGGGGGGGGGGCACTGGTACATTTAGACCAGTCTAAGGTTTTCGATAGGGTCGACCATCGGTACTTGGCGGCGGTCCTCGGGAGGGCTGGGCCCGACCTTCCGCGGTTGGATTGCTGCGTTGTACAGCGACATCGAATCTGTCGTAAAAGTGAACGGTTTCCTTTCGAAGCCGTTCGAGAACGAACGCTCAGTGCGGTAGGAGTGTCCCCTGTCTCCGCTTTTGTATGTGTTGACCCTCGAGCCATTGCTGCAGAAGTTGGAGGCGATGGGGGGGGGGGGGGCGCACCGCATGATCTATGGCGTGAAAGAGGAGCTACGGCGTATGCGGATGACATCACCATCAGCGTGACGGATGAGGGCCAGTTTCCAGTGGTGGAAGAGGCTCTCAAAAGTTACGAGGCGGTGGCAGGAGCAAAGGTTAACAAGGATAAGTCGATCGGTTTGCAACTCGGCACCTGGTGGGGCAAGCCGATGCCGTCCAATAACGTCGTAGGGCGTTGGACGGAAGGTCCTGTTAAGCTGCTTGGAGTCTGGTTCGGGCCAGGCCTCCAGATAGAGAAAAATTGGAGCGAGGTGACCAGCAAGGTGACTGTTCTAACCCAGACCTAGTTTGGGCGGGCGTTATCCTTGCTAGGAAAGGTGGAGGTGGTGCAGATGTTTATAGCATCGGTTATCACCTACCGTCTGACCGTGGTGCCTTGCCCCGATCTGTGACTGAACAAGTTGGAAAGAATCCTTTTCCGCTTTTTGTGGAAGGGAGGAATGCCACTCATGAAACGCTCTGTCTGCTGCCAGAAACCGCTAAAGGGTGGGCTAGGGATGCCTTGGCTGAGGATGCGAAAATTCGCGTTAAGGTTGAGGCACTTTTGGCTTTACCTGGATGGAGAGCAGGTGTGGTCACCGCATGTCCAGTTCTACCTTCCGCAATTAACGTCATTAACGGACGTTGGTAATTGGATCAAGCAGAAACCTAGGCTGAGGGACTGGCAATTGGAGTGCCGACAGGCAATTCAGTTACTCTCTCGGGCGGGCAATGCCGGCAACAGGAGTTCCACCGCGGATTTTTATAGTGGGTTAGTGGGATTTAGGTCCGAAGACGCCTTGGGGGAGACCCTGGACAATGATGAAAATCAGTTGACCAACCTGTTCAGGAGAAATTTCGGGCCGGGGTATCTGGACAATTACCAGAAATCCCTGGCTTGGCAGTGCTTCCGTGCGGCGTTACCTGTTCGTGATAAACTGTCAAGGCACGGAAGTGCCGTATCGCCGACATGTCCGAGGTGCGGGCAGGACAGGGAAACTGTCTTGCACGCATTCGTGGAATGTCCAAAATTAACGAGACTGATAGTTTTCGCAGAACAACTGTTGTTATCGATGGGAAGAGTACAGCTACCAGCTGAATCTGTCATCGAGATTGTGCCGCCTCCTTCCCTCAACAGGGAAAGGAAGGCTTACTTTTCCTGCATAGTAGCCATACTGAAAGAAACAGTATGGAAGACGCGTGTAAGAGGCATAGTGACGGATACCTTTGTATCTGGCCAGGGGTTAGTTAACTTTTTTTGTTACCACCTCAGTAGTAAGATCAGGCTGGAGAAGAGGTACCTGTCACGAGACAGATTCATGAGAAGATGGAAGCCTGTGGCGTGGAAGCTGGGAGTGTTTGGCACCAAGTAAGTGGGAGCCAAAAACAAGGGAAAGAAAAAGCAAGGGGTCTACCCTGGTGGTCGGATGCCTATCCTTCAGGAAAGCCATTACAAATTGCATCTGTAATGAGCAATGCTTTAACCGAACATTGTAAATATAATCGAATTATTATTGTATATTTAAAATTGTAAATATTTAATTGATACAGCTACTTCACCCCTTTTATGTTTGTCTGTCCTTGTTCGTCCCCTCTTTGTAATGCCTTTATGGCAAATATTTATGAAATAGAGTAGCATGCTTACCAACCACATGGTTCTGGGTTCAGTCCCACTGCGTGGCACCTTGGGCAAGTGTTTTCTCCTGTAGCCTCGGGCCGACCAAAGACTTGTGAGTGAATTTGGCAGACGGAAACTTAAACAAGCCCATTGTGTGTGTGTGTATATATATATATATATATATGTGTGTGTGTGTGTGTGTGTGTGTGTGTGTGTGTGTGTGTGTGTTTGTGTGTGTGTGTGTGCATGTTTGTGTCTGTTTGTCCCCACCACCATCACTTGATAACCAATGCTGGTGTGTTTATGTCTCCGTAACTTAGTGGTTCGGCAAAGACACGTTCGACAAAAGGCGGTGCTGCAGCATGGCCGCAGTCAAATGACTGAAACAAGTAAAAGAATAAAAGAATATATATATATATATATATATATATATATAACACACACACACACACACACACACGCGCTAATACAAACGTACATATGTATGCATACACATGTGCTTGTATGTCGGCCTGTACATAGCTACCTTTGCATGTATGAATAAATATAAATATGTTATCGTGGGTGTATGCTGCGTTTGTCTTTTTCCCCGTACATTATCTTTTACCTACTCTTTATATTTTTTTCTCCTAATCTTTCTGCCCTCTCTTCCCTTTCTCTGACTTTTCTCTCATTTACTGCTAACCTCACCATCTAAGTTAGTGTGTCCCCCTCTTTCTTCTTCTGTCTCTCACTCTCTTTCCGTTTGTATCTTTCTATCTCTCTCCTTGTTTTTCACACTCTCTCTCTCTCTCTCTCTCTCTCTCTCTCTCTCTTCTCTCTCTCTGTAGAAACGCTTCATTCCTTTCTCTTTCGTAGATTTCAAAAGTAAAGGAAGAAAGAAAAATAACTTTTGCTCTTCTCATATGTCAGCCTGGTCAACTTCAGTCCAAAGGACTGACGTCACAAGTCAAGGTCACAGCGGTAACTGTGACCATCTGCTGCGAATTGTTGCGCACGTGAACAGGTCATGACCTCTCTTTCAGTAACGAGTCTTACACAGCTTTCTAACCCTTTATTTCTTTCTTCATTCTTTCCTTTTCTTACAAATTTTATCCATTTTTCACATTTTATAACTTTTTTTATCCAATCATTTTATTCATTTATAATTGCTATTTATATTATCTGTCTGTCTGTCCGCATATCTTTCTTTCTGCTTATCTATAATGGCTGTGTTTATCTTTTCATTCTTTTCTCCTTAATTTCTTTTCTCCCTCGTTGTAGCTTTTACTTTTTGGTCTCCCTCTTCTGTGTTTTTAATACTGTTTCATCGGTATCTTTCTCTCTCTCTTTCCTCTCTCTCTCTCTCTCTCTCTCTCTCTCTCTCTCTCTCTCTCTCTCTCAATCTTTGTCTTTCGCTCTCACCAACTCTCTCTCTCTTTCTCCCTTCGTTTTCTCTCAATCTCTCTCTTTTTCACGCACAAGCACTTCAACAACTACTCTCTGTCAACATCTATATTATGATTCTGCTTGTTCGTTCACACGCTACGGTTTAGTTTGTTAAAGAAAGGAGGAGGAGGAGGAGGGGGAGTGACAGAGAAGGAGAGACAGTTTGAGAGAAAGGAAGAGCGAGTGTGAGAGTGAGAGAGACAGAAGAGGAGTGAGTGAGATAGCAGATAGCCAGCCGATGCATTACACTGTCACATGTCACGTGATTAGTGGAGAAAGAGGAAGAGAGAAATGTTAACGACGTGAAGGGGAAATTACATGGGTAAAAAGCTTGTTGAAGTAAAAGGTGGGCAGAGGGAGAGAGAGAGAGAGAGAGAGAGAGAGGGAGAGAGAGGGAGAGAGAGAGAAAGAGAGAGAGAGAGAGTGGGGAGGTAGAAATATAAAGTGTTTAGTAGAAGAAAATTTTTAAATCATAATATATCATTGGGACTTGGAAGTAAAACAACTTTGTAAAATAGCCGTGGACGTTAATTAATTTTTTTATATTGTTTTGTGCACATTTATTGTATACTAGCAGTATAACCCGACGTTGTCCGGGTGTGACTTATTACGCCATCTACGATAAGTCTTGCTAGGTGAAAATCAACTAAAAAAGAAAGCCTTACAATGAAAAAACTCTTATGATGTAAATATGTTCATAATTCAAAAGACGAAATTAATAGGGAAAGTCTGAAGGCTGTTTTGTGTAACATTATTAAGCGCACGTAAATTTCATCCGTCTAATTGGCCATAGAAATGCTTGTGCAAAACAACTTTTTGTGCTGCCTTGATTATACATAGCAGGGTAATTCCTTTTCACAGGAGATAGGACGGCAATTTCTGATGAAGCAATTGCTGGCGATCTGTTGCTACACAGTTCTGCCAGACTTCTATCAGATTGGGCAGTAGATGATGATGCACCGTTTTGCATTATGTTCAAAGCAGCTTCTGGAATGTGGTGAATTGCTGCAGTCTGTTGCTGTCCTTTTAAACCGGTTGCTTTCTTTCCCCAGCAAGCTCTCTTGTTTGGAGGCATAATCTATGTACATATTAAACAGAACAACAAAAATTATAACAGATGAGAGGGTCGGTAGTTTTCACATTTCGGTGATTTTTCAGATTAACACCCGCACGATTACGTAACCCTAACCCTAAAACCATAACCGTAAGACTAACCCTCATCGTAACCCTAAAACCGTAACCCTGACCCAAAAACCGTAACCCTAACACCCTAGTGAAAATCGTGCGGGTGTTAATCTGAATAATAATAATAATAATAATGACCTCTGCAGATCAAACTCCTAACCCACAACTAAGTCTTAAGTGTATATATATATATATATATATATATATATATATATATATATATATATATATATATATATATATATATATATATATATATATATGGGCAACACACACACACATACACACTAAATAAAAAAATGTTAGTAAGTACAGAACTTCAGCATTACATATTAAGATGGGCAACACACACACACTAAATAAAAAAAATGACAGGTATTTGTATGTATGTGTGTATTAATGTGTATTCTGTGTCTATATATGGTAGTAAGTAAATGCGTTTTAAGAAAGATATTAAAAAAATTCAGTTTGTAAGGAATAAATGTTTGACTGTCGATCGTATTTGGAAGAGAATGACAGATATTTGTATGTATGAGTGTGTGAGTTCAAATTCCGCCGAAGTTGACTTTGCCTTTCATCCTTTCGGGGTCTAAAAAATAAGTACCAGTTGAACACAGGGGTCAATATAATCGACTATTCTCCACCTACCCGAAGCCGCCGTTGTGGGAAAAATTTAAAATAATAATAATAATAATAAATAAATAATAATAATAATGACCTCTGCCGATCAAACTCCCAACCCACAACTAAGTCTTAAGTGTATATATATATATATGGGCAACACACACACTAAATAAAAAAGATGTTAGTAAGTAAAAGTGTTTTAAAAAAGATTGTTAAATTTTCAGATTAACACCCGTACGATTTTCACTACAGTGTTAGGGTTAGGGTTTGTTAGGGTTAGGTAGGTAATGATGCGGGTATTAATCTCAAGATTTACGAAAAGATTTTCAAAAAAAAACTCACAGTTTGTAGGGAATAAATGTTTGTTGATCGTATTTGAGAAAGATGTCTCGCTGGTGAAGGACGGTGTTAGAAATGGAAAGTAAAC
>NC_142944.1:36793311-36800811 GCF_046866305.1 Octopus bimaculoides | reverse complement strand
AGGATTTTGCTTCTGAAAAATGGAGCTCATGGAGCTCTAAAATGTGGGAACGAAGGCCCCTATTGGGGGTGGGGGTGTTAATGTCAACCAGAGAAGTTGAATTGTTGGGAATGTTTTTTAACTTGGGTTTTATATAATGCGTGTATATATGTGAGAGTATAGTCTCATTTTAATAGTTTCAGTATGAAATTGAAAATTTGAAATTACAGTAGCGACATGTTATTGTTTCACTTTTGACAGGTAATACTGAAATAGTGGAATAGTTTCAGTATTAAAGTGAAAGTATCTGACATTACAGTAGAGTAATGTTGTTGTTTCACTTTTGACACGTAATACTGAAATAGTGGAGGAGATATGATATTGCTGTGGGCTCGAACTATGCAAGAAGTTAAAAATTGTTTTGGCCTAAGACGCTACATGGACCATAAGTAAGGCATGTGTTAATTTGGAATGAAATTAGTTGTGTAGTTCTCGAGTTTTAGGGATTCACACAGACACACATTCTCATATTTATATATTTGATATTTATACGCACATTCCAGCATTCCAGTGTTATGAACCCTGTAAAAAGGATTTTTCTCCTGAAAAATGGAGCTCATGGAGCTGAAAAATGTGTGAGTTAAGGCCCCTATTGGGGTGGGTGTGTTAATGTCAACCAGAGAAGTTGAATTGTTGGGAATCTTTTTAACTTGTGCTGTAATATGTATTGTTTGAATTTCTTTGAAATAGGAAATATATGTATGTTCACTGAGTTTGTAAAAGAGAGCAAAGCTACAGGAAACCAAAAGACGAATGATCACGATAATCAATCAGCTACCCAAGCCTAGTCGTTGCTACTCTCCAATGTAGGATTCCTCACTATACAGGTGACAGGCACAGCTGTAAGATGCATTACAGATCTATAGCAATTGGAAGGGCATGACCGAATTGAAATAACAACGTGTGACGTTTGGAATGAAAGGAAATGAAAGTGTCGCCTCTGGAGTTTGCAAATGACCACTATACCGATAGGTAACTGTGCAGACAAAATTTACAATCAATAAATGTCTTAGAACAATCAGTCACTCATCTGGGAAGGCCTTGAAATCAATGTTACCAACTGGAGACTATGTGTGACTCAGTGATAATAAAAAGACTGAAAGGAGGTCTGCAACGAAATAATTTTACTCAACACTTTGCAAGTGAATCAGTGGAGGCAAAGATGCGTCTCATTTACTTGACAATTTATGCACCACATTGCAGAAATCACAATGTAAGTATATCTGAAAGGATAGTCTTACACTGTTGTACCGGTGAATTACAAATAATGCTCATCTGTTATGTTCGGGTGACCCTATAGCTTCCAATGGTACAACTGTATTCGTCTTTGCTTAGGAAAAATGACTAAATTGTGGGTGTGAAGTCCCCATGAAGGGGTTTTGTAACTTCTAAGAAGATGAAATTTTAGAAATATTACTTTATTTGTGTGTAATATGTATGGTTAAAATTTCAGCAACATCAAAATATATGAATTTTCATGGGGGTTATGGCCGTTATGCATAGAATATAATTTCCAAATTTCATAAAGATCCATTCAGTACTTTTGACGTAGTTTTTTTTGTGCATGTGTATGTGTGTGTGTATGGGTGTATATATGTATAGATATCTGTATGCATGTATATATGTATATATATGTGTACATATTACATGTACATCTATATATATATACATCTACACATATGTATACATATACATGTATGCATATAGGTCTATATGTATATATATATATATCTATACATATACGTGTACATATACATCTATATGTATACATGTATACATATACATCTCTCTCTCTCTCTCTCTCTATATATATATATACATCTACATATATATATATATATATATATATATATATATATATATATATATATATATATATATATATATATATATATATATATATATATACATGTATATATACATGTATATGTATACATTTGTGCAGATATATATATGCATGTATCTATATATGTATGTATACCTGTATATATGTGAGAGTATAGTTTCACTGTAGTAGATTCAGTATGAAAATGAAACCATTAAAGTCATTACAATATCGAAATATGATTGTTTCAGTTAGTGGAATAGTTTCATTTTTAAAGTGAAAGTATCTGACATGAGTGTTTTTGTTTCACTTTTGACACGTGATACTTAAATAGTGGAGGAGATATGATGTTACTGTGGGCTCGAACTATGCAAGAAGTTAAAAAAGCTTTTTGATAAAACACAACCGGGATCCTAAGTAAGGCATGTGTAAAATTTGAATGACATTAGTTGTGTAGTTCTCGAGTTTTGGGGAAGCACACAGACACACACACACACACACACACACACACACACACACACACACACACACACACACACACACACACACACACACACACACACACACACACACATTCTCATTTTTGTATATATATATAGATGTGTGTGTGTGTGTGTATGTGTCTGTGTGTCTGTGTTTGTCCCCCCAACATCGCTTGATAACCGATGCTGGTGTGTTTACGTCCCCGTAACTTAGCGGTTCGACAAAAGAAACCGATAGAATAAGTACTAGGCTTACAAAGAATAAGTCCTGGGGTCGATTTGCTCGACTAAAGGCGGTGCTCCAGCATGGCCGCAGTCAAATGACTGTAACAAGTAAAAGAGTAAAAGATATATATATATATATATATATATATATATATATATATATATATATATATATATATCAAACACAATTAATTCGTGATCACAGATGTTCGAAAACCGAGGTACTTCTGTATATTTATACACTTATGCAAACGATATGTATTATATATCAACACATATACAACGCATATACACAGAAACACGCATACACAAATAGAAAACGCTTCCCATGCATTAATGGTGACCCATTATCTCCTTTGGGAGAACCCTCCCAAGTCTTCGGATAACGTTTATAAATTACTCTTATTGGTATTTATTATGCTTATAAGTTACTTTAAAACAATTGTAATAATGGTGATAATAAAAACAATGAAGATCCTTTTATTTACCACCAAGGCAATGAACGTTTCGGGAAGGATTTGAGTGAGGTAATTTGGAATAATAGGACATAGGATAACCTTGCCCACGGTAACCTGAAGGTGATTTCAAGTTACTGGGAGTTAAGCTGAATGTTCGTGTACTCCACCACCACCATTGCTACATCAGTACTAGCGGTTCTGTTTTCTCAAATTAGAAGTCAACATGTCGCTTATTTTAGTCACTAAGTTTGTTATTTCGATGTCAACGTTGTGCTTGTTTATATATTTATATAATCTATTTCAAAATCCTGGATGTTAATTCCAGGGTTATTTTAAAAATTGATGAACTCGCATATCTATCTATCTATCTATCTATCTATCTATCTATCTATCTATCTATCTATCTATCTATCTATCTATCTATCTATCTATCTATCTATCTATCTATCTATCTATCTATCTATCTATCTATCTATCTATCTATCGTATTCAACTTACATTTCTGTTGGTGTATATATCTGTCTACTCTAACAATACCGATAAACATACAGGTCAAATAGCTAACATAAATAAATAAATAAACTAAATAATTGCGGTGCCCCAGTATGGTCCCATTCTTTGAGCTGCTACAAATTAAAAGGTAAAAGTAACATCCACAGCTATTTCACTTTGATTTAACTGAGCCGATATATTTAGCTATCCGTTTTTCTATCTTCTATCCGTCAAAGAATCTATCTAACCACATAGATACACTGACGGATTAAAGATTAGACACGGTTGAACATTAAACCTGCAACAACTAAAACTTTATTTTTATTGTCTGTGACAATATTCTACCGTACGCCGTTTAAAATCATGTAACTGCTTTCCACACGCCCGCGTTCCTTTCAATCAACGCTTATTCTCTCTCTCTCTCTCTCTCTCTCTCTCTCTCTCTCTCTCTCTTTCTTTCTTTGCCTATCACTTCATCTATATCACATGCCCTACACTTAACATCTCACATTTTCTACATCTTTCTCCAACTAACCTCTCAGCGCTAACACTCTTTTCTCTCTCAATTTTCGCCTCTCCCTTCTATTAACAACGTGACAGTGTTATACATTTGGTCTTTGCGTATTAGTATATAAGATACATATATATATATATATATATATATATATATATATATATATATATATATATATATATATATACATGCATACATACATACACATATGTATAGAAGTAGAGAGAGATATATGTATACATCTTTCTCTCTGCTTTCTTCTCTATTTTTCTCTCTCTTCTTTCCCCCTCCCACACTTTCACTCCAGATTCCTCTCTCTCACACTTATTCTACCTTTAAATCATTGCACCTCCCCCTCTCGCTAGCTAACTAAAGCGCAACGTATGAACCAACGAATAAACAGAATTATAATATAAATTTGTTCGTTATGTTTGGGTTAATAACGATACATCATTTTGTTGGTTATTGCTTGAATATCCTTCACTGGCACAAATAAATACACTGCGGTTTCATTCTTGGTCAAAGAATTTCCTCCGTGAAATAGCAATGCAATTTGGTGTATCAATCTGGTCTTCCATAGTCATTTTGAATACACATGCGAATGGCTTTCTGTGAAAAGTCAGCCCCGTGTTGCAGAATCCAGCTATTAGGGTTTTTTTCAGGTGCCGTTCCCTAATGCGATTAAGCTATAGCTATAGTGAAAGTTTCGGAGTCACCGCACACATCAATATTAGCAAAGAAAGATTTATAGCAAAGAAGAGTTGTTCTATATTGGAAAACCTTTCAACAATAAAGCACGGATGAAGTTGCACTTTCAAATCTGAAAGCTGTACTGGTATAGGTTAGTATTTAATACTTGGCACTTCTTTTATGAATTAGTCACACAAACACACACACACACACACACACACGCACGCACGCACGCACGCACGCACGCACGCACGCACATACACACACAAGTATTGTTTGACTAAACCTCTTAAGACGGTGCCGCAGTATCTCTGCAATCCAATGACTGAAACATAAAAGATAAATAAAAGTGTGTGTGTGTATACAGACAATTATATATATATATATATATATATATATATATATATATATATATATATATATATATATATATATATATATAAATTAAGGAATGGAGTAGATAAGATTTGGGCTACACATGTTTCATAGCGAGCGGAACCTCGGAAGTGGTAAATATCCAAGCGGGGTGAAATACCGCAGGCTACACTTCAGGTGAAGGATATCTTGATTAAACGAAAGTTTGCATTGTCGTAAGAAGGTACACGTTAACACATGGAAGATTCAATCATTTCATGTCAAGGATATCTTGATAAAAGGAAAGTTTATATTGTTGCAAGGAGGAACATGTTAATACATGGAAGATTCAATCAGAATGTGATTGAATCTTCCATGTGTTAACATGTACCTCTTAGCGACAATGCAAACTTTTGTTTAATCAAGATATTCTTCGCTTGAAGAGCAACCTGCGGTATATATTTCGTTTGGATATTTACCACTTCTGAGGTTCCGCACGCTATGAAACATGTGTACTCCGGATCTTATCTACTCTAGTCCTTAACTCTTATGTTCTTATTCGCATACCCGGCAACCCTGGTCGCCTACGGTGAAATATAAAAAGAGCTTTTAAAGCCTGTTTTTCGCTCTATCTAATCGTGCTACTCTTTTCTTTTTGACTAATTAGGCCATTTTTTCTGGAACGTTGAATACAACATGGACAAAAAGCAAATTCGCACAATTTTCTTATTCCAGTTCAAGCTAGGCCGAAAAGCTGCTGAAACAGCTCGCAACATCAACGATGCGTTTGGTCCAGGAACCACTAATGAACGTACAGCACAATGGTGGTTCAAGAAATTTCGTAGCGGTGACAAGAGTCTTGAAGATGATAAGCGTAGTGGTTGGCCATCGGATGTTGACAACGATCAACTAAGAGCCTTAGTGGAAGCCAATCCACGCCCAACTGTTCGAGAGCTTGCTTCTGAATTAGACGTAGCGTATATGACAATTTCCAACTACTTGAAAGAGATTGGAAAAACAAAAATACTTGAGAAATGTGTGCCGCACGAATTGAACGACAACCAAAAAAAAGAAACAACCCCCCACCCCCACCCCCACCCGCCGTTTTGAAGTGTCGTCTTCCCTTCTTTTACGCAACAAGAACGACTCGTTTCTCGCCCGGATTGTGACTTGCAATGAAAAGTGGATTCTTTATGACAACCCGCGACGCTCAGCTCAGTGGTTGGATGCCGACGAAGCTCCACGGCACTTCCCTAAGCCAAAGTTGCACCAAAAGAAGGTCATTGTGACTGTTTGGTGGTCTGCGGTCGGTCTCATCCATCACAGCTTTTTGGATCCAGGAGAAACCATTACGGCGGAGAAGTACTGTCAGCAAATGGATGAAATGCATAAGAAACTCCGACAACAACAGCCAGCATTGGTCAATAGAAAAGGACCAATTCTTCTCCACGACAACGCTCGGCCGCACGTCGCACAACTGACCCTGCAGAAGTTGAACGAATTGGGCTACGTAACTGCCTCATCCGCCATACTCACTAGACCTCTCGCCTACCGACTACTACTTTTTCAAGCATCTCGGCAACTTCCTGCGTGAGAAATGCTTCAAAAACCAAGACGATGCTAAACACGCCTTCAACGATTTCATCGCCACCAGAACGCAGGATTTTTACGCTACTGGCATAAATTGTAGTGGCGCAAAATTATAGCCGCCATTGAGGAAGTACTATTCTGCGCATGCGCAGGGGACTTCACCACCGGAAGCCCCTCGAGTGCGCATGCGTAGTAAAACTGGTACTTAAAGAGAGAGTTTCACTTTGTTAGGCAGTTGAACCACAGAGCTTCTACGTGACAACTCCTCGCTCCTCAACGAATCACCACTTCACTTCGATGGTGATAGCTACTTGTTTCTCTGGTAGGCGTCAAGGAATCCTTTAACCTTCCAATACCAAATCACAACTTAATCAGCGGCTGCTAAGCTGAATGACAGGAATTGTGAAACCAAGCATCATCATAAATAAACCTTATTTTTATTATGTTGTAAAATTGTTCTAATGTCTCTTCATTTGTAATGCTGTTGAAAGGTGATAGAGAGAGACTAAAGTCTCTATGACATCTATCAAACTATTTACAAAATAAACTTGTTTCGTGTTGGCAAAACTGTGTTGATCTGATGGTGTTTATTTCGATTAATAAAGTTTTGTTTGAGTAGAGATATGTGCATCTGAATTTAAAGGTTAAAAACCGCAAGAACTTTCTTGACAACCTAATAGATAACCTTCTTTATAAAAAATCTCGATGTTCTTTTAAGAAAACATAATTTAATGACGTAATACACCTAATCTAGGCAGCTACGTAATACGCAATTTTTTCCCTCTCTGAATCATGAATCTACAAGTAATAATATAACTCCTAATACTAATA
>NC_142944.1:36773311-36790811 GCF_046866305.1 Octopus bimaculoides | reverse complement strand
ATTATTATCTTAAAATGCGCATGCCATCAAAGTGACACTGCGGTAAAATATACGAAGCCCAGTATACCCATCATAACTACCCGTCTGATAAGGGTACACCAGGCACATGCATCACAACTATATGTGTGCGACATGGTGATCTCATTCCAAGATAAACAGCGCATGACCTCGCAGGTGGGGCCCAGTTAGAATTTTCTTCAGGTCGAGTAGCCCATTCCGCTCAAAAGGTCCCTGAATAAGGTTTGTTTGAGAATGTTGAGCAAAACACCTCTGTTTCCAAAGGTGAATTATTCAAACCCCAAAGAATTCCTCTGAACACATGGCTATGATGCTCCCCCACTACTTCTGCTCATGATCAGAGATGCACATATCGTCAGCCACCAAGGGACATGCTCAACTGGTTAAGGTCAAACAACTGACAAGCAAACCTGTGGTATTGAGCAGAATATTTGCTGTAGCCCATCTTTTATACCAAGACAAAACAATGTACAAGATAACACTTCCAATCAATTAAGATCAGAAGCCATGAGAGCCACTGCCTGTACTGCATCAGGGCTTTTATTATTATTATTATTATTATTATTATTATTATTATTATTATTATTATTATTATTATTATTATTATTATTATCAGGGGCAAATCTAAATAATTGATAATAACAATAACATTTGTAGTAGCAAGCGAGTATTAGCATTGAACAGCTATACAATAAATTCTTAATTATATTAGAGGTTACACGAAGCACCAACTTGCTAAAGAATGGAACTAAAAACTTCTAATGTTATTGTAAAAACCATTTGCCCCACTAAGTGGTTCTCAACATTAATCATGTGACCTACGTTTGAAACGGATACTGAATATGAAATATTGTTAAATAATAAACAAACTTTCGGAAGCTCGTATCTTTTATCTTTTCCTTGCTTCGGTTAGTGGACTGCGGTCAGGCTAAGACACCGCATTGAAGAGTATAGTTGGACGAATAGACTTCAGTACTTATCTCTAATGCCTGGTACTTATTATATCGGGTTCTGTTACCGAACTGTTAAGTTAGGGAGACGTAAACAGACCAGCACCCATTGTCAAGAAGTAGTGCAGGACAACACACACACACACACTCACACACACACACACACACACACACACACACACACACACACACACACACACACACACACACATTTAGTTTCCAGCCCGGGGCCATGGTAGGAGATATTTGCCTAAGGTGCCTCGCAATGGAACTGAACCCGAAACCAGATGGTTTGCAAAGTGAAGTTTTTTTAATTACACAGCTTTTCCTACGTCTGTCAAATATTGAAGAAAAACAACAACAACAACAATAAATACACTTTCGGAAAAACAGGAAAAAATTCAGTGATACTGTCAACAGATATGCAAATAATTAAATATGAAAGTAGTAATGAATCCAATTATCGGTTGTTGAATATATTCAAAGGTGGGCATTAACAGTTACCAACGACAACAACCATCACCGCCACGACTACCACCACAACCACTACTACTGCGACCACTCCCACCACCACCACCACCACCACCACCACCACCACCACCACCACCACCACCACCACTACTACTACTACTACTACTACTACTACTACTACTACTACTACTACTACTTATGAAGTGTACCTGAAAATTTCCTATAAATGTGACATCATTAATTTAAACCATCAAATGAAACAGCTTTACTTTGTTTTCTTGTATAAAATGTCAATAGAAGCTATGTAAAACCCGCTTGAGTTGTTTCTTCTGTCAAGAAAGTTTACTGGTGTCAAATACAATTAGAATTTATACGGCATCTATTATGAATAACGAAATAGATAAATAAATGAATAAAATATATAAAAGATATGAATGTGTAGCATTGTTGTGCCAAATCTTTCGCATGAACAGTCAAGCTATTTGCGTTTTAGTAACAGGACATACATACATAGCATTATAATACACCCCCTCCACCCCACATACACATACGTACACTTACATACGTATAAACAAATACACATATGCATACATACGTATGTATGTATGTGTTCGGAGGTGGGGTGCCAGTGCAATAAGTGTTAGAGAAATAATTGTGGTAGTAATAAGGCTAGGGTGATAGGGAGATGTGTGAGAATAATAACTTACTAACGTAAAGATTAAATACTCTCATGAAAGCTATTGACAGATTATAAAATATCCGGTTGATTGCTGAATAAATCTTTTAATAATACGATAATACTATCTGGAATTCTATTTTTGCTTTTAGGTAAAACTCTATCCATCCTTTTTCTCTGCCTGCTATTCCTGGGACGGTCGTGTGGGTATAATCCTGAGGTACCTCTTCTGTAGGGTCCAATCAGAAGTAAATGTTATCAGACATGCCGTTTGGATTCTTAAGCACATCCAACTGAGGCAGTGAATATTATTCTTCCATCTCGTTCTTGATCTTCCCCCAGGTTACCCTTCTTGTTGCGCAACTTCAAAAATCCGTCTTGCGGTTCTTCACTGCGATATTCTAATCACATACCCGTTACACCGGAGCTGTGACCTTTCAATGCAGTGAAGTAGCGGCTCTGCCTGGAGAAATACCTTGATCTCAGAGCTTTGCACTCTGTCGAATAACGTTATTCCAGATATCCTTTAAAGGAGCCCCATTTCATCCACTTGTATTCACAATCGTACTTTTTCGGTTATTATCTAACATTCATGACCATAGGTAGGAATAGGTACAAAAACTGAATTGGAGATAGCAAGTTTAGCTTTTTTCAATCAAGCTCTTGTCTTTTGAAGATTAGTTGCTGAAGCTGGCGCATCACTGTGCCACCAACTACAATTCTATGATCTTATCCAGCCTTCGTCTTTCAAAACTGTTCCGGAGTGGGGACTTTGCCAGTTCGAGGGAATCTCTATATCTAGGAGAGTTTAGATGACAGTAGATCGATGTAACAGTACTACACATATTCATCAGTGATCATTCTAATGTTTCTTCTGTGCCGGACTGCTAAGTAGCGGAGACGTAACCATACTAACATGGGTTTTCAAGAGGTGAGAGACAAACGCAAACACACACAAAGGTATATTTATACGCATGCACGCACACGTACACACATAACGGGCTTCCACACAGCTTCCGTCAACCAACTCCACTCACGAGGCATTGGCTGCTCGGGACACTTCTTCAGGGTGCCACTAACTGGGACTGAACCCAAAACCACGTAGTGAACTTTTCCCCAACTCAGCAATACCTATGTTTATGTTGTAGGAATCTTGAAGAAAAGAGTGAGTTGGAAAGGTCTGTCATCAATGGTCTCAAACAAGGAATGTCTCTAGACTAAAATAAGTAACTCCTGATTTTTTTAAAAAATTTTCTTTTCTGCCTAAAATAGTCATACTGAGAATAGGCCGTATATATGCACGTGATATGCAGTAAACATTGCCAAGGAATTCTCTTTAACGATCTCAGGTTACTAAGTTTAAATGATGTAACCATCAAAAAGTTCAGGATTTATAGAGGTGTATGCAATTGTCCTCCTGATTGAGGTTTGAGGTTTATGCCTTTTTCGGGTTTATGCCTTTTTCGAAAACGTTTGAATCTAGAGGTAGGTACCCTCTTTCTAGACCCCAAATAATATGCGCAGCAATAATAGCGGTGTACCTTCATTTAGATAACTCTACCTGGAGCTGGTTGGTCGTATTTTTTTATATGTCCCCGGAAAAGTGTCATTCATTAATCTTAGTGGACAACTGGAATGATATCACGAATTTAAGCCGAGGTTGTGTAGGAATAGTTGCTAGGAGAGTCAGGCACAACAGCTTTGCAAAGTTGCTCAGATATTTCAAACTCTCAATCTAATAAACACTTGTTTCTCAAATGTACAACTGTCCACTTGGACAAATCACAGCTTGTCATCAACATCGAAGATTAAGTTTTAGTTAATTTTTCGCCAGTCTTTTTTATTTTTTTTATTTTTAGATTTAGTGTAAGTTGCCTTCACCTTTCAGTAGTTGACTCCACGAATCTGATCCGTGAATTGTAAGTAAACTTAGAGAAAATCAATTTGGCAAAGTGAAGGTGTCTATCTCAACACAGAAACCTTCAGGATCATGTAAGTTAAGATAAAGTTGGCGAGTGAGATGGGGGCTATCATTGGAAACAGGTGGTGGGTCTCACTTGGAAGAGAAATTAGGGGAGCAAGCAATGAAGTAGCTTTAAAGAACGGTAGATGAAAAAGAAAAGCAAAAAAAAAAACAAAAAAACTAGTGTATCGATTAGAAGAGGCGCCTAGAAAGATCATCGTATGGGGTGAAAATAGATTTCGACTATTTTTTTTTTTTTTCGATGTGAAACACGAAGGATGTATTGATTTTGCTTCTTGGCGTATGTTCTGAAACACGAAGGAGGGGAAGACATTTGATGGACCTGCGTGGTAGAGGCATAGCGTGGTATTTGATGGATTGCAGAGAGCACGTCCTATTTGATATCAAGCTGATTGCAGCAGGATACTAAATTCTGCGTGAAGATCGAGGTACTAAAAGCGATAGACTTTGTTGTTTAATTTAAAACTGCTGCCTCTTCTGGTAGTAGACACAGAATGCCTTGAAAATCGATTTCAGCAACCGAAATAATGGATATGTTGAATGGTTTTGCGAGGGGTAAATACAAGGACTGGATATTTCCTACGAACTATATTGTTACATGCTCAACTACTTCGTTATTGTCTTGGAAACCGTCTTTTGCCACTGGCTAGCAACAGACTTGGAACATTCTAAGTTGTGTGAAACGAGGAAGGACCGGAAAAGGGCGGTCTAATAGACAACAGAACAGCGCTCATCAATAGCGGTTTAGTCGGAGACGTAAAACTTGTGAGATGCGCTTCCCAGCTATTAACAACAACCTTCAATTTACGTGATAAATCGTAGTGCAACTCTGTATTAGATCTGACCCTCATTAATTTGTGTCAGGTCAAAGCCTTCATCAAGATCAACCATCGCTACTTGGTATCTGTCTTAAGTGCAGCTGATTGCAGTCTCGTCTTTGGTGCCTGAATCGCTATAACATCAAAACGTAATCTGTTTGATGGTCAAACTAAACTTTCGGAACAAGTGCTTGATCCTTCAAAAATTCCTTCCTTTCTTTCCTTTGTATGTTTTAATGTACCCGTCGCACTCAGAAATGGGCTGAGAGTAAGAAGTTCTGTAACGTTTTGCATTGCTTCCGAGTTCTTGTCACTGCCTGATTATTATGGTTAACATCTGGCCATATCGGAGTGTATATTCTTTCGCTTCTTGTGAAAGAGATGCGTCCCATTGATAAGGAGGGCAATCTTCTGTTTGTAACTCATCAAGAAGGTCTCGGATGCCGTGGAAGATGAGGCACAAACATGCGATGAGGCTGTTGCATCAGTAGAGATCTCTGGATAACAACGGTAAACAGTTCTGGTTAGCTTCCGAACAATACATTTTTCAACGAGTCATTCACTGACTGATCTATAGTTAGTTCTAGCTTAACGAACGTTGAGATTGGCATCTTGAATATTTTAGGTGCACATTGCATTCTACGTGTTTTGCTGCCAGTGGAAAGTCAACGTTTGCATTCCATGACTCTCAGGCGGTTGCGATGACGAGTGTTCCAGTTGGTACGAAGAATCGAACAACCTGTTCGTGAAATTAGCGTGCAAATAACCAAGCACTCCACAGACACGTGTACCCTTAACGTAGTTCTCAGGGAGATTCAGCATGACACAGGTACAACTCATTTTTGCCAGCTGAGTGGACTGGAGCAACGAGAAATAAGGTGTCTTGCCGGAAATCGAACTCACGATCTTTCGATCATGAGTCGAATACCCTAGCCACTAAGCCACTTTTGAGAAGGTTCTCATCCTTGCCTGATTATAGTTGTGTTCTTGAGCAAGACGGATCCAACTATCAGTCAAGTATTTTCTAACCTCCCTTTTTTTTTTGACAAGGAAAGGCTTTTCTCTACCAGGTGGCTATGGCGAAGAAAGTTGTGCATAGGTGAAGCTGAAAGCTTTGAGGACAAGATTCTCAAATTTAACCTGAAAATGAGGTTGTGGTGGTGAAGGAAGTGACGTCTTCCTATCTGTTTTACAAGCAGTGGATAAACGTGGTTATATTGAATAGATCTACGTTATAAACAAACATCAAAGGAAATTAGAAAAGTATGTTTTTGCTTTGACTCACGCCATTTATCCGAGGTTAAATTATTCTTGGTTTCTTTGGAGACCTCTTCATGCTGAAATTTTATGTATTTTATTGTTATCGTTACTGTTGTTGATTTCTATCTCATTTGATTCGATGTAAATCATTTAATTTGTTTGTATTTCATTTTTGTTCTTTTGTCAATGACTTAGGCTTTTGTGGCTAATAAAAATTCATAATATTATTATTATGATTACTTTGCCTTTCATCCTTTCGGGGTCGATAAATTAAGCACCACTGAAACACTGGGGTAGATGTAATCGACTAATACCCTTCCTCCGAATTTCAGGCCTTGTGCCTTTAGTAGAAAAGATTATTATTATTATTATTATTATTATTATTATTATTATTATTATTATTATTATTATTATTATTATTATTATTATTATTATTATTATTATTATTATTATTATTATTATTATTATTATTATTATTATTTTATGTTTGACTTTTGTTTTGCATTTGTACAAGTTGGATCCAAGTCTCACCCAGAGACCTAAAGAGACAACAAGTTAGAAGTTCATGTAGGTGTTATGCCTAGGGTACCATATATTTGGATTTGTACATAGTGTTGTTCAAGAGAATGTTTAAGAAACCATAAGAAAATTATGTGTTTGCTTTAAAATTTGAGATCACATAGACAGTATTTTACGTAGGATATGGGCAGTTCCCATGAGCACTATCTTTTGAACTTCAGCCATTTTGGGGTTTCCTGGTATCTGAGCTAGGTAGTAATCAGCCCGTTTCGCTGTCATTCCCAGGGCACCAATGACAATAGGTATTATTATTATTATTATTATTATTATTATTATTATTATTATTATTGACTTTCAATAAGGTAGTCACCGTCGCTACTTTACAGCTTTCAAAGCAGCCAGTTTGGGTCCCGTCTTTAGAGAACGGACCACTTCAATACAAGGCAGCATCTGCTCAATAATTAGAATAGATGGTCACCTTTTGGAACCGTTTTACTTCATGCGCTCGGTCCATAAAGGGTGTTCTCACTTCTCTCATCTGTATGTACTGACTCTCGGGCCACTGCAGGTGGCAACAGGAGTTGTTAAAGGGCGAACCGTGTCGAATGTTGTATAATGGTATCGGGCACCACAACAATCGTGATCGGCATCATCATTAAAAAGGAACACGAGACTTTAACAAGAATAAGTGTGAACCAGGACAAGCCCCTGAACTTGCAACTTAACTCCCGGAGGCGAAATTTTTTTCGCACGAGAGTTCCGGACCCCAGTAATGAATTCATTTGCATACAGCCAATCAGAGCTCACCTTGAAAATTCACATACTGTGTACTATTACAGTGCAGCCAGTCAGGCATAGAATGATGTGTGCTATTCTGTGAGTACAACATGGCAGGTCTCACGTAAGCACCACATCCCCCCACTCCACTATCCTCATAAATCAATTGAGCGCCATCTCTATATGGAACTAGCATTAGGTACCAATGTTCAGACTGAGATTAGTGATATTGCTTGTACCCATTGATATATGCAAGGAGGGCGCAATACGACACAACACCATATTGATTACGATGTTTCCAGATCAAAACTAACATTTTAAATTAGGAATGTACAAAATCAGACAAAAAATTAGGAAACTACACTCATTTACATTTTCTAATAAATTACGCAAATTGGCAACACTTATAGCATCATCGGTGAGCAGTTCTCCATTCACTTTATACACTAAATTTCACATTTGTCACTCCTATTAACCCGTTTAGAACACTTACATTTTGCTATAACGCACATTTTCCACTGAACTCAACCAGTGTATTTTCGTGTGGACACTAGTTTGATAGTTGAGCTCTGAATGGCTGTATGCAAATGAGTTCATAATTGGGGTCCGGAACCCTTTTGGAAAAAATTTTCGCCTCCCGGAGAGGCAAGTTCATGCTGTAAAATAATGTCGTGAAGCGCTGGACAGACGGTTCTCTTACGTTGATTGGGGACGGGTTTGGGCCCGACCTTCGGGTGGATAGGAACGGTAGGAACTGGGAGGTGGTTCCGAGCAAGGTAGCCAGTCTCACTCAAAAGTGGGCTGAGGAAAAGCTGTCATTGAAATATAGGGTAGAGGTGGTGAACGCATATATCTCCTCTGTTTCATATTACTGCTGACCATCTTACTTTGCCGTCTTTTTCACTTGACTAAGTTGGAGTATCTGTTCTTTCATTCCTTGTGAAAAGGATGTGTTCCAGTAATGTGGCGGTTCATCCAATGTCAACATCATATATATGGAGGGCTCAGTGTATCATGATTGCTGATGAGTAGATAAGCATCGAGTTTGCGATACTTTAATTCTTAGACAGTGAATAGATATGGTCATGGTCACCCTTTATGAGTCGCGTCTTTCTCTAGTTCATCTTTCTGGTAGAGTTGCAGTTTTGGGTCAAGCCAAAACGAAGACTAAGGTTTGACATTTGGAATTTTGTCAAGCTCTCATAACCACTTATCAGTCGGATAATGCGGTCGGTGAAACGTCCTCGTCAGCGTTTTATAGAAGACTAGTAGAGGCGAAAGCGACGACATTCGTCGTTGAGAGTCAACTGGCTGGTCTGTTCTGGAGAACTTTTGAGCCAGAAACTATGGATAACTTCCACAAATCCCTGACCAAGAAATACTGCTGAGCGGTATTGCCGGCTCGAGACAAACACTATAGGCGTAAAACTGCCATCAACCAGTTCCGTCTGAGATACACGCATAGTGACATTTTGCGCCTACTTGTTCAATGTATGAGCATTTTTGACATGTGGGGCTTTGTCGAACAGGTGTTATCGCAAGAAACCTTTGGCCTAGCCATGATACCGAAGAGTATTACTGGTTCTAGATAAATTCTACAGGTATGGAAATACTGTCTGCTGGGCCTTCTCGAAATGCACGTAAACAACGAAACTGCTGACTTATGGGTTTATTTCGATCTGCTGCTGTCCCGTGTAGGACAGATATATTTATCAAATCCGTCTTTTGCGAAGATCGCCCTACCACCTTCCTGTTGTCATTCCATAGCGCTGGCATAGTTTCCAGAGTATATAGCTCCCAACTCTGTCATGTCAGTGAATATATTCCTTCTTTGCCAGAACTGGGCAGCCAGAGACAATATGATTTATTGTTTCTTGTCCTTACTTGTATTTCTCTTCATTATGTGTTTCTAGTGACTTCTGGTGGGGGAGACTTTGATCTTTGCTTTGAACCCCGAGCTTCTCAGTCATTGTTGAGATTTTAGTTTGTCTATATTTCTTTTCTGTTTAGCTTATCCCAATATTTACCATGTAAGGACTTTTCTTGCCATCGTTATATCATGATACTTTGTTGTTCTAGTTTCAGTTTGGATTTCAGTTGTTTTACAGCTTTCGTCGTCGTCGTTGTTATTGTTCTTGTCCTGCTATTATTATTATTATTATTATTATTATTATTATTATTATTATTATTATTATTATTATTATTATTATTATTATCATTATTATTATTATTATTATTATTATTATTATTATTATTATTATTATTGTTATTATTGTTGTTGTTGTTTTTGTTGTTGTTGTTGTTGTTGGTATTATTATTATTATTATTATTATTATTATTATTATTATTATTATTATCATTATTATTATTATTATTATTATTATTATTGTTATTATTATTATTGTTGTTGTTGTTGTTGTTATTATTATTATTATTATCATTATTATTATCATTATTATTATTATTATTATTATTATTATTGTTATTATTGTTGTTGTTGTTGTTGTTGTTGGTATTATTATTATTATTATTATTATTATTATTATCATTATTATTATTATTATTATTATTATTATTATTATTATTATTATTGTTATTATTATTATTATTATTATTGTTGTTATTATTATTGTTGTTGTTGTTGTTGTTGTTGTTGGTATTATTATTATTATTATTATTATTATTATTATTATTATCATTATTATTGTTATTATTATTATTATTATTATTGTTATTATTATTATTATTATTATTATTATCATTATTATTATTATTATTATTATTATTATTGTTATTATTATTATTATTATTATTATTATTGTTGTTATTATTATTATTGTTGTTGTTGTTGTTGTTGTTGGTATTATTATTATTATTATTATTATTATTATTATCATTATTATTATTATCATTATTATTATTATTATTATTATTATTATTGTTATTATTCTTGTTGTTGTTGTTGTTGTTGGTATTATTATTATTATTATTATTATTATTATTATCATTATTATTGTTATTATTATTATTATTATTATTATTATTATTATTATTATTATTATTGTTATTATTATTATTGTTGTTGTTGTTGTTGTTGTTGTTGGTATTATTATTATTATTATTATTATTATTATTATTATTATTATTATTATTATTATTATTATTATTATTATTATTATTATTATTACTATTATTATTATTATTAAGGCGGCAAGCTGGCAGAACCGTTAGCACGCCCGCAAAATGCTTAACGGCATTTCGTCCTTAACGGCATTTCGTCCTTAACGGCATTTCGTCCTTAACGGCATTTCGTCCGTCTTCTGAGTTAAAATTCCGCCGAGGTCGACTTAACCTTTCATTCTATCAGAGTCGATAAATTAAGTACCAGTTACGCACTGGAGTCGATGTAACCGAAATTTCCCAAATTTCAGACCTTGTGCCTATAGTAGAAAGGATTATTATTATTATTATTATTATTATTATCATTATTATTATTATTATTATCATTATTATTATTATTATTAAGGCGGCGAACTGGCAGAATCGTTAGCACACCGGACAAAATGCTTGACGGCATTTCATCCGTTTTTACGTTCCGAGTTCAAACTCCACTGAGGTCGATTTTGCTTTTCTTGTATTCGGAGTCGATAAACTAAGTACCAGTTGAGCAGCGGAGTCGATGTTATCAACTGCCCCTCCCCACAAAAATCTGCTGGCTTTGTGCCTATATTAGAAAAGATTATTATTATTTTCATCATCATTATCATCATAATCAATATGACTATCATTCGTCACTGACAAAAATAATTATTTAAAGGCTCATAACTTCTTGATATTTACATTCTTGCTTTTTCTTTTGTCTTTTTGTTTGTTTAATTTTTGATATTGACATCATCTTGTCCGATGAAAAATGAAAAGAACAACAGTTTAAAGAATAGATGAATTAATAAGTATTAATTTATTGTAATAAATAAATAGTGTTAATCGCATTGCTAAATTCTTCTTAACTATGACACCACTGACATAAATAATCTTTGATTTAGAAACAATAATCTTTACCTCCAATTATCTTTAATTTCTCTCACCATGCTGTTTTGTTGAATAGCCACATAATCGACTTCCAATGAATAACAAATGTTTATTTCTTTATTGCCCACAGGGTGCTAAACATAAAGGGGACAAACAAGGACAGACAAAGGGATTAAGTCGATTACATCGACTCCAGTGCGTAACTGGTACTTATTTAATCGACCTCGAAAGGAAGAAAAGCAAAGTCGACCTCGGCGGAATTTGAACTCAGGACGTAAATGATTAACAGCTATTAAACATCTAAACCTGCGCTCTAGTGACTACCAACATTGTTGTTGTGTGTGTTGACACTCCGTCGCTTACGACGTCGAGGGTTCCAGTTAATCCGATCAACGGAACATCCTGCTCGTGAAATTAACGTGCAAGTGGTTGAGCACTCCACAGACACGTGTACCCTTAACGTAGTTCTCGAGGATATTCAGCGTGACACAATGTGACAAGGCTGGCCCTTTGAATTACAGGTACAACAGAAAGAGTGAGAGAAAGTTGTGGTGAAAGAGTACAGCAGGGTTCGCCACCATCCCCTGCCGGAGCCTCGTGGAGCTCTAGGTGTTTTCGCTCAATAAATACTCACAACGCCCGGTTTGGGAATCGAAACCGCGATCTTGTGACCGCGAGTCCGCAGCCCTAACAACTAGGCCATTGCGCCTCCACTATCAACATTGTTACTATACGTCTAAAAGCAGGTACTATGTATAAATCCTCCGAGTGACGAACTGAAATCAAATGTATCGAGACGTAAAGGCTTTTGGGGTTTTTTTTATGTTTATGTTGTAAATATACGCTACAAAGTTTGGCAAGTTCTTGATTCGCCTGGTACAAACTACACAAACCTCTCTTTTATTACAAGGCGTGGGTTTTCTGTCACTCTCTCCTTATGGTGATAGTTATATAACTAATTTCAAATTTTGGTCCAAGGCCAGCAATTTCAGAGTGGTGGGTAAGTCGATTACATCTACCGCAGTGTTCAAATGGTAATTATTTTATCACCCCTTGAAAGGATGAAAGGCAAAGTCGACCTCGGTGTAATTTGAACTCAGAACGTAGCGACGGGCGAAATACCTCTATGCATTTCGTCCCTTGATCATAGTAATATAATTAAGTTGCTTAAACTGGGATCTTATACCAATGTATAACACATTATTATCAGTCAAAAAGGCGGCAGGCTGGCAGAATCGTTAGCATCTCTTCTGCCATTCGCCGTGAGTTCTAGGTCTGCTGAGGTCGACTTTGCCTTTCATCCTTTCGAAGTTGATGAAATAAAGTACTAGTCAAGAAGTGGAGTCGATTTAATCGACTAGCCTCCCTCCCTACAAATTTCAGGCCTTATAACCATAATAGAAAGAATTGTTACCACTCAAAAGGTATCGCGGTATTTAATTAAACTTCCTTGCGTTATGAGTTCAAATCCCGCTAGTCGACATAGCTTTTCACCCTTCTGCCGCGTATATGTATAAGTCAAGTACTGGGATCAATTTAATCAGCTGAACTACTTACCACTGTCACCACCACAATATCGAATGGATGCGCCACGTTGATTGCTAAAATCGTATTTACATAAAGTTTTCGTTACACTGAAAGGGACAGGATAGGATATTTACTGTTCAAGGTCGGAGAAAATACAGACCACAAAACCGTGATCGGTGAGATATACAAAGATAATTTATCCAACCAGGAAATCGTTTCCTGGAAGCTGAATGCCTCGTTTCCAGTTAAGAAAGCCTACAGAGACGGGATCAGTGAACAAGTTAAGCAGTAATTGACAGGAGCAATTAGAAACAGTAGGTGGCAGTTCTAATTAGAGAAGAAAATTAAGACAAAAACCATTAGTTTTAGGGAGGAGCAATAGAGTGGTAGATTAATCGTAGGGTCTACCGGGAAAGGCATCGTCTACGATTTGTAAATTGCGAGAATGTCTCTAAACCATTTCTTCGTTGCGAAACGCAAAGGTTTTGTTGTCTGAGCTAAGATACATTCACATAGACACGCGGGAATAGAAGCTATTGAACGTGACCGTATGGTGGAAGTGCAGCGTACTTCTAAAATGACATTTCGGTCTTTAATGGACCGCAGAGGACACCTGGTATCCAATTCAAATCTACTATAGAAAATTCCTTGCTGAACTGTTCGTGAGAAGTGGAAGCAATAGGTTTCTGTCTGCCAGGAATCTCGACTGAAGATAAAAGAAAAAAATGTGTTAAGGAAATTTCATTTCAACAACTTAAATAGCGGACACGTTCAGCGTCAGCAAGTGTACAAGGGAAAATCGAAAAGAAAATTCGGCTGGGGAAAGGTTTGGCCATCCTGATTCAGTTGAAACCTGAGATATGGAATAGAAGCCCCGACCTAACAGAGATCCCAGGAGGGCAGCAACTGCAGGTGATAGTGAAGAGCAGAAAACCTAGATGTCTCACGTGTGACGGTACCGAACACTTAATAGTCTTCTGCCTCAACAAAGACAACAAAAAGTTACTGCTGAAACAAGGCCTCTGTCATTGCCAACGCCAGACCATCAACACCAACCGCAACAGCAACTGCAACAACAGCGTGCAACTTCAGCAAAAGCGCCATCTTCAGGAATGACTGTAGCATTTACATCAACACAGCACCACCAAAAACAAAAACAACAAAAGATATGCTGCCTTCAAAGGCTGTCACATCACCGATAACAGCAACAGCCACAGTAACGGAAGACCACAAAAATGTATACAAAAAAGAAGCTGCAATATTTGAAGAAACGTTAGAGATGCATCTAAAGGATGATGCACCAACACTGTCTCTATCAGCAACAATATCAATATTTTCACCACCACCATCGCCACCACCACAGACCCTACAAACACAACCAAATTCACACCCATACAAACAGCCAGAACAACAACTGTAATATCAACAGAGAAAAATTAATTACATCATAGCTGTAGACACAAACAACAAAAAGTTTATAAACCACAAACATTTCCCATAATGGCATGGCTGTGTGGCAAGAAGCATACTTCCTAACGACACGGTTCTAGGTTCAGTCCCACTGCGTGGCATCTTGGGCAAGTGTCTTCTACTATAACCTCGGGCCGACCAAAGCCTTGTGAGTGGATTTGGTAGACGGAAACTGAAAGAAGCCCGTCGTATATATGTATATATATATATGTGTGTGTGTGTGTGTGTGTGTGTGTGTTTGTGTGTCTGTGCTTGTCCCCCTAGCATTGCTTGACAACCGATGCTGGTGTATTTATGTCCCCGTCACTTAGCGGTTCGGCAAAAGAGACCGATAGAATAAGCATTAGGCTTACAAAGAATAAGTCCCGGGGTCGATTTGCTCGACTAAAGGTGGTGCTGCAGCATGGCTGCAGTCAAATGGCTGAAACAAGTAAAAGAGAGTAAGAGTAAAGAGTATATATATATATATGTGTGTGTAAGTGTGTATGTGTGTGTGTGTGTGTGTGTGTGTGTTTGTCCCCTCCACCATCGCTTCACAATCGATGTTAGTGTGTTTACGTCCCCGTAAACACACTAACATCGACAGAACAGACCAGGGGTCGATTTCTTCGACTAACAGGCGGTGCTACAGCATGGCCACAGTCAAATGACTGAAACAAATAAAAGAGCACATAAAAATGATCAAATAAAAATGATCAAAACAGCACAAAATAGATATAACCTTTTCAAAACCAAATAATCTGATGGAATTAGAGATTTCTGGTGGAATATTAGTACCAGTCTCTACAAACAGCTACTTGTAGAAACATCCACAACTAGCCATAAGGACGGAACATCTATCCTTCCAGAGGACTATGGTCAGAGGTTCTTCTCAGTTTCATCCATCATACTGGACATGGTCTTACTCAGAATTGTGTATGTACGTGATCTGCGATCGCCGTAGAAAAAAGAGTACCTGCTTAACGATCTCCAGCCACTAGGTACAGAGTGGTGGCCTTCGGCGAAACCAGGATTTCCCTCAGTAGCTACAAGGTACATGCAGCTCCAAGTCTGCAGGGATCGGTTGTGGAGGAGTTGCTGTATTGTTTCGGGAAGGACTGGTTCTAGCGATACGGGCCATTTTCCTGAGCTCAGAAGGTTAAAAACAACGAAGCCTGTACTTTTTTAGATCAGCAGCCTATACTCTGACAATAGCAGTGCGGCCAGATTTTTTGAAGCGTCTATAGCTCTTCCTAGGAACATTCTTAGTACTAGATGGGGAATCGAACACCGCATTGGATGCACATTTGGACTGTAAGAGAGGTTAGCAGATAAGAATTGGAATGTAAAAGTCTCACAAACATGCTCACATACTTTCTTACTATCTGACAGTTATCGATAGATTGGTTGTACATAATTCAATGCAGAGACCACAGTCGACTTAGTTACGCTTAATAGGCAGGGACTTGTCATATTAAGCTAATGAACACCGGATTAGAGAATTAGTTAAGCGGGTATTGACAGAGGCAATCCTAAACAACAAATGGTGCCCTTCGTTTTAAAAGGGCGATTTGAGCTGGCCCAAGGCTACAATTGAAGACATTTGCCCAAGGTACTACGAGACCACATGGTTGCAAAGCGAGCTTCTTAAGCACACAGCCATACCTTCGCCTGAAGGAAAAAAATTGTTAAATGACAGGGAAAACAGAAAGAATTCTACTTCCTTTTCGTATTTAAAATTGAAAGCATTTTGATTTCTTTTTCTGTAAATTGTAAGTTTTCTCTTAAAACAGGATTCTCCTTCTCTCAGAATTAGGAAAAGAACTCGAAATTATTCTGTCCATTGAGTTTTGTAAATTACTTTTTAAGTATGGAGTAAGCTGTTTTCTTTATACTGTTTGCACGTTTCCATGACCCTTTGTTTTCTCTTTCTTTATTTACTTCTCTCTTCTTTTCCTCCCTTTTTTTCTCACTCTCCCTTAATAAACATAATTTTACTATAGCATTCAGTATATCATACTTAAAGCAGATACATCATAAATTTACAGCAGTATTCTTCCTGATATAATATCTCTTGTAGACGTACACTGTTAAATAACACAAAAATTAAAAAAAAACAAACAAACAAACGCAATAAGAGATATCATTGCTGGACGACTGCCGCAGTAAATTTGCTCTGTCACATTCTGCATTGAGTGTGATACGCAAGTAGCTATTTTAAACTAATACTGCTTCTGTTGCACATAGCAAACGATTAGGCTTCATTCATTTTATATTCTATCACTTCCCTCCTCTTCCCTTTTTTAAAATTATCTTCTTGCTTTCTTTCTCCTCTTTCTCCATTTCCATTTTATTATCATTTTGCTTTCTTTCTTCATTTACACTTTAATATCTTTTGATCACAATGACTAATTGAAAAACTGTTGGAAACACCTTTGATCAGTCACAATTGGCTTAGGGCAGTGCTCCGCAACCTTTTTTCACTTGTGGTACACTTATATTCATTTCAAAATTCGGTGGCACACCCAAACTAAAAATATAATTAAAAGTATGGGGGGGGGGGAATTATATTCTGGTGACAGTGCGGCACACCTAGCATCGTCTCGTGGCACGCCAGTGTGCCGCGGCAATATAGTTTGCGGAGCACTGGCTTAGGGCTAAACGATCGAAACCATCACTATCGTTACCACTGACCTTCTCTAGTTGCATCGATCAATCTCCACTTTCCTTTTATTTGCCTTAACACCAGGGCTGTCGCTAAGCCCCTGCAACCCCTACGGTCGCAGGGGCCCTCCGAGGTTGAGGGGGTCCCATGCTAAGATCAAAGTACATAGATGAGTTATATATTTACTTTGGTTTAGACGTTGAGCAATAATTTAACTATCTATGTTAACGAAAATTTCAAGAAAGAAAATGGTGATATGTTGTACCTGCAAAAGTTCCTGTAAAAATATTGCCTTATATCACGAATGTGTACCAGACTTCATGGATTGTCTATGATATCTAATGAACACGAACTTAG
>NC_142944.1:36738311-36770811 GCF_046866305.1 Octopus bimaculoides | reverse complement strand
AGATATATGCATACATATATATTCATAGACATACACACACACACACACCCTGGCGTACTAGCAAACATACACGCACTAACGTACATACACACATATACGAACGCACACGCATTTACAAGCACTGGCGTCCTTACAAACATATTAACGTACATGCATACATGTACATACGCAAAACTCTTACAAAACGCGCACACATTCATATTAACATATTAACACACATGCACAAACACTCTAATACACACAGAACACATACATACTAATATATACATACGCAAACTATAACAAACGCATGAACATACATATTAGCACACATATGCACCAACATACGCACACACTATTATATACACAAGGCGAGCGAGCTGGCAGAATCGTTAGCACGCCGGGCGAAATGCTTAGCTGTATTTCGTCTGTCGCTACGTTCTGAGTTCAAATTCCGCCGAGGTCGATATTGCCTTTCATCCTTTCGGGGTCGATTAAATAAGTACCAGTTACGCACTGGGTCGATACAATCGACTTAATCCTTTTGTCTGTCCTTGTTTGTCCCCTCTGTGTGTAGCCCCTTGTGGGCAGTAAAGAAATGACACTATTATATATATATAAGCAGCCAACCGAGGACAAAACCGGTTAATTCGATCCTCGGATCTTTTTGGTTTGACGGGCAACACTTGTTTTCTTAACGAAACACTTTCAAACTTGGGATACTGGTAGAATGTGTCATATAAAACATCTTTTTCTCTTAGCCTTGTTAACAAAAATTAGTTCTTAATAAGTTATTTCATGTTAAAGTTGTCGTATTTCTGTAATTTCAACCAATCACTGACGTCTATTCAGCTGAATACAGTTAGTGCTCTTTTTATAAACAATAATTTTTACCGGTGTCAAGAGTGTTATTCCCTGTTTAATTATATCATTATTCCCTAGTAAAGGTTTAGAATTTTAGGGTTAGGGTTCGGGTTTTAGAGTTAGAGTTAGGGTTTTAGGATTAGGGTTGGGGTTAGGGTTAGGGTTATGGTTATGAGTTTTAGGGTTAGGGTTAGGGTTATGAGTGAGGTTATGGCAAAAATAATCATAACCCTAACCGTAATCCTAAAACTAACCCTAACTCTAAAACCCCAACCCTAACCCTAAAACCCTAAAGCTAAAACCAGTACAAACGCACGAACGATGTCATAAATAAGAGTAACACGGATAGTTGTTGTTGACAAACAACGGCACTAATTTTATTCAAGGGAAAAGATCCCATGACACCGTTGTTTACATTCCACGGTATTAATTGTTTTCACCTCAATAGACGTCAGTGATTGGTTGAAATTACCGAAATACAACAACTTTTTACATGAAATAACTTCGAATACAAAATTTTTTATCTGTTCTATAATACAAAATATACAAGTATACGAAGTTTGAAAGTGTTTCGGTACCAAAAACACTACATAAAACATTAATGAAAAATGTTGCCCGTCAAACCAAAAAGATCCCGATCCTCATCTCAAGCTGTCGGAAAAGTCACCCTGGGCCTCGTATCCTCATTTCTCTGTCATACTAAATACATAATAGATAATGGTTAAATATATCTATTGATTCATAAACATAAGCTGTTTTGGTGGTGATCATATACAGACGTGGTTGTGTAGCATGAAGTTTGCTTCCCAACTACATGACCTGGGTTCAGTCCCACTGTGTGGAACCTTGGGCAAGCGTCTTCTACTGTAGCCCCTATGACAGCGGAGACCTCCGGCGTACTCCGACCTCCCCACTTCCCCACCTCCCCACGCCCCACTGTCGGGGTAGAGATTGCTGGGTCCGCAAGTGCGAGCCCCGTGAGTCAAAGTGGTTGTTCCAGCGCATCTTCCTTCCCATCCTCCGGGGCAACGTCTTTTCCATTTTGTCTGCTGGGACCATCAAGCGGTCTGAATTAAAGGAAATCGAGAGAATGTAAGCTTACTGTACGAACAATATTATTTTGTTTTAGAGAAATTTGACAGCATCGTCGAACTACTCTTGGGTATGCGTGCGTGTGGGGTGGTGGAGGTCGTACCAAAACCTTGTGAGTGGATATGGCAGACGGAAACTGAAAGAAGCTCATTGTATATCTTTTTATCTTTTACTTGTTCCAATTACTGGACTGCGGCCATGGTGCAGCACGGCACTGAAGGGTTTTGACGAACAAATCGACCATACTACTTTTGTTTTTTTTTTAAGTTGATACTTATTCTATCGGATCCCATTTTTGCCGAGTCACTAAATTGCAGGGACCTAAACAAACAAACACTGGTTGTCAGACAGTGGTGGGGGACAAAGACGCACATAAAGACTCACACTTAGGTATGCTCGAATATTCGAAATGAGGAGTAGATAGGCAACCGACAACTGATGAAGGATCGTTTCTCTGTGTTTATTTGTCATGTTTTCCATTTTTTCTCTCGTTGTTTACATATTTCATGTTGTTTACGCAGTTGGTGACATCCTGTACCCATATCTGCATATATATATATATATATATATATGCAGATATGGGTACATATATACATATATATATATACATATGCATATATACATATGCATATATATATATGCATATATGCATCTATATATATATATATATATATATATATATATATATACATATATACATATATATATACATATATATATATGTATATATATATATATATATATATATATATATATATATATATATATATATATGTATATATATATATATATATATATATATATATATATATATATATGTGTGTGTGTGTGTGTGTGTGTGTGTGTGTGTGGTGGCGCAATGGCCCAGAGGTTAGGGCAGCGGATTCGCGGTCGGACGATCGCAGTTTCGATTCCCAGACCAGGCGTTGTGTGTTTATTGAGCGAAAACACCTAAAAGCTCCACGAGGCTCCGGCAGGAGGTAGTGGCGACCCCCGTTGTACTATTTCGCCCAACTTTCTCTCACTCTTTCTTCCTATTTCTTGAGTAACGCTACGATGGACTGGCGTCCCGTCCAGCTAGAGGGAACACATACGCCATAGAAACCAGGAGACCGGGCCCATGAGCCTGGCTAGGCTTAAAAAGGGCGCATAAAAAAAATTATATATATATATACATATATATGTACATATACATATATATATATATATCTATATAGATATATATATATCTATATATATATATATATATATATATATATATATATAAACACACACATACACACACATACACACACACATATATATATATATAGACATACACATATATATGCATACACACACACACACGCGTGTGTGTGTGTGTTTGTATGTGTGTGTATGCGTGTTTGTGTTTTCCCACACCACCGCTTGGTAGCCGGTGCTGGTATGTTTACCTCACCGCTGTGTAGCGGTTCGGCAAAGGAGACCGATACAGTAAGTACTAGGCTGAAAAAAAAAAAAAAGAACTGGGGTCAATTTGTTCGACTGAACCCTTCAAGGTGATGCTCCAGCATAGCCACAGTCCAAAGACTGAAACAAGTAAAAGTTAAAAGAAAATGATAAGACACAAAGTTTGGTTGTAAGCATCTACGTTTACTTGTGTGCGTCTCTATCTATCTATCTATCTATCTATCTATCTATCTATCTGTCTGTCTATCTGTCTGTCTGTCTATCTGTCTGTCTGTCTGTCTGTCTGTCTGTCTGTATTTACATGTTCGTGTATTTTCGTATTTGTGTGTATGTCTGTGTACAAGCGTGTCTTGCACCAGTACAAAGATAACCACTGACCAAAAAGAAAACAATCCACTGCCAACCTAGTGAACACGTGCACAACTTAAGTCGGACCCTCAACGTCAGTCCAAATATTAGGCCTCATCATCATTGATTATCTTCCCTGATACACGGGCTTCACAGAGTGAAGGCTATACCACAAAGATTTGTCCACTTTTTCTAAGTCAGAATATATAGGAAACTTGTTAATTTTCAACAAAGGTCAGGTGAATCTTCACTGGAGTACAACGCTTACATGAGGGCAGTGATTATCAGGGCTTGGGTAACATAAGGTAACGTACGTTGCACTATTCTTCAGGACTGCACAATATTGTTTCTAACAAATTCTAGGAATTTAAATAACTCGGTCAATAAAAGATTATACATACTCAGGTATAAGTATTGAGTTTCTTTTCTCCTGTGTGAAAAATTAAGGAAGCTGGTTTAGACGGATCAGCAGGGGAAGTTGACCCCCATCGAGCTTGATGTAAATTTGACATGTATATGTATGTATGTATGTATGTATGTATGTATGTATGTATGCATGTATGTATGTATGTATGTATGTATGTATGTATGTATGTATGGGCAGTAGTTGGAAGGGTCAAGGAAATGTCCTCTTTCGGAATGGGACTTGTAGCATATTTCTAAAGATAGATAGATAGAAAAAAAGTTGAAGTGTTTGTTGAGTCAAGGACCTGCCTCTGAATTACATTGAAGATAATAGAAGGAATATTATCAGGTCCAGTGGTCTTGTTGGTTTGAAGTGACCGAAGCTGCTTTCGCACCTGACATACATGTATATGTGGCGGTGGTGGTGGTGGTGGTGGCGGTGGTGGCGGTGGCGGTGGTGGTGGTGGTGGTGGAGCGGTGCGGAATTGTTTGGGAGAAATTTTACCCAGTTATGTAGTGTGGGAATAATGCAAAGCGGGTAGGAAATATAGAGGCTTTATGAGGAGTACCTCTCATAGAGCAATCAAAAAGGTAGAGATCCTTTTATCAAAGGCACAAAAAGATTAGCTGCAGTTTGATTGGCGCGCGGAGGAGGGGATTCTTGTGAGTTGTTGTTGTTGGCACTCCGTCGCTTACGACGTCGAGGGTTCCAGTTGATCCGATCAACGGAACAGCCTGCTCGTGAAATTAACGTGTAAGTGGCTGAGCACTCCACAGACACGTGTACCCTTAACGTAGTTCTCGGGGATATTCAGCGTGACACAGAGTGTGACAAGGCTGACCCTTTCAATTACAGGTACAACAGAAACAGGAAGTAAGAGTGAGAGAAAGTTGTGGTGAAAGAGTACAGCAGGGTTCGCCACCATCCCCTGCTGGAGCCTCGTGGAGCTTTAGGTGTTTTCGCTCAATAAACACTCACAACGCCTGGTCTGGGAATCGAACCCGCGATCCTATGACCGCGAGTCCGCAGCCCTAACCACTGGGCCATTGCGCCTCCGCTTGTGAGTTGTACGATGCACGAAATTATCTTAACGCTATTCAAATGATGGATCTGCAGAAGTTGCGGTCCTTAATAAAAGCTGTCCATCTTGTAGGGTGGTAATTTTCTGTAAGTGTTGTAGGTCACTATCCTTGGCTGAACTGCTGTAATGCAGTTATAAGTGAATCACGTAGGTCAAGGGATTTTTTAATGTTTGAAATGGCAGGGAATTGCCAAGAAATATGGTTTTAGTTACCCACTTAGTTGACCCTGGAAGGTCAAGAGTGAAGCTTGCGTTGCTAGGGATAGTTAGCATAGAAGGATTGGCGTTGCGACCAATTAATATTGGCGCAGGCGTGGCTGTTTGGTAAGAAGTTTGGTTTCCAAACACATGGTTCCGAGTTCAGTCTCACTGTGCACGCATGCACGCACACACACGCATGCACACACACACGCACACACACACACACACACACACGCACATACACACACATATACACACAGACAGACAAACACACACACACACACACACACATCTACCATGTTGTCTAAGGTGCACCAACATATGCGTTGAACAATGTTTATTTCGGTTGGCTTCTCTACAGTTTCCGTCTCCCAAATTTCATTCATAAACCATTTTGAGAGATGACCCAATATTCTGCGCTGTGAGATGAAACCCTGAATCACGTGTTTGCATATCGAACTTATTAAACGTTCCTCTGGGACTGTGTCCCACATGTAAGAGACACAATTGACAATAAAAATGCATAACACACACACACACGTACTTTGAAGTATGTGTGTTTGTGTGTGTGTGTGTGTGCGTGCTTGCGCACACGTGTGTATATGGGTGTGTTTGCGTATGCGTGTGACTATGAATGAGTGTCTTTTTGTTTTTTACTGTAGTAGTCTCTTTCCACATCACTTGATAACAGCTGTTGGTTTGTTTACGTCCCCGTAACCTAGCTGTTTGGCAATTGATAGAATAGGTACCAGACTTGAAAATAACGAGTACTAGGGGTCGTTTTGGTTGACTAAACCGCTGATGGCGGTGTCCCAACATGGCAGCAGTCCAAATGCAGGAACAAGTAAACAAAAGATAAAAGAAGATAAAAGATAAGCATACAGAAATTTAATCGTTAATCTCATGGCATTTTTTAAAAACCCTAACCTTTCATTCTGTCATATTTATCTATTTGATATAATTCAACCTGATTGGTTTAAGGAAATCTTCTCAATCCTTTTAATTTGCTTTCCTTCTTTCGTTCTTAATTTTACCTCCTTGTCCCCCCCCCCTTTTTTTTATTTGCTTTCTTTCGTGGCTTCGTATTATCTACCTCTTTTGGTAACCTTTTCTGTTCCTCTTCTGTAATTTCCTTTACATTTCTCTCAGTATAATTCTTCACGGAACGAAAAAAATTAAGAGCTATTTATGAAAAGAAGGATGAGTACATTTTTATTACTCTTTTTCTTGTTTCAGTCATTTGACTGCGGCCATGCTGGAGCACCGCCTTTAGTCGAGCAAATCGACCCCAGGACTTATTATTTGTAAGCCTAGTACTTATTCTATCGGTCTGTTTTTGCCGAACCGCTAAGTTACAGGTACGTAAACACACCAGCATCGGTTGTCAAGCGATATTGGGGGGGGGGGGAAACACAGGCACACAAACCCATATATATATACATATACATATATGCGACGGGCTTCTTTCAGGTTCCGTCTACCAAGGCCACTCACAAGGTTTTGGTTCGCCCGAGGCTATAGTAGAAGACACTTGCCCAAAGTGCCACGCAGTGGGACTGAACCCGAACCATGTGGTTGGTAAGCAAGCTACTTTATTTCATAAATATTTGCCATAAAGGCATTACAAAGAGGGGACGAACAAGGACAGACAAACATAAAAGGGCTGTATCGATTAAATATTTACAATTTTAGATATACAATAAAAATTGGATTATATTTACAATTTTCGATTGAAGCATTGCTCATTACAGATGCAATTTGTAATGGCTTTCCTGAAGGAAAGGCATCCGACCACCAGGGTAGACCCCTTGCTTTTTCTTTCCCTTGATTTTGGCTCCCACTTTCCTGGTGCCAAACGCTCCCAGCTTCCTCGCCACAGGCTTCCATCTTCTTATGAATCTGACTCGTGACAGGTACCTCTTCTCCAGCCTGATCTTATTACTGAGGTGGTAACAAAAAAAGTTAACTAACCCCTGGCCAGATACAAAGGTATCCGTCACTATGCCTCATACACGCGTCTTCCATACTGTTTCTTTCAGTATGGCTACTACGCAGGAAAAGTAAGCCTTCCTTTCCCTGTTGAGGGAAGGAGGCGGCACAATCTCGATGATAGATTCAGCTGATAGCTGTACTCTTCCCATCGATGACAACAGTTATTCTGCGAAAACTATCAGTCTCGTTAATTCCGGACATTCCACAAATGCGTGCAAGACGGTTTCCCTGTCCCGCCCGCACCTCAGACATGTCGGCGATACGGCACTTCCGTGCCTTGACAGTTTATCACGAACAGGTAACGCCGCACGGAAGCACTGCCAAGCCAGGGATTTCGTAACTTTTGATAGCCTCTTCCACCACTGGAAACTGGCCCTCATCCGTCACGCTGATGGTGATGTCATCCGCATACGCCGTAGCTCCTCTTCCACACCATAGATCATGCGGTGCGCCCCCTATCGCCTCCAACTTCCGCAGCAATGGCTCGAGGGCCAACACATACAAAAGTGGAGACAGGTAAGATCGGCATAAATAAATATATTTAGGGGTAATTAGTTAGAAAAGTTCCCCGACCTTAGTATATAGAGAATATACACAATGTTTTTATTTATGTGATTAGCTTCAATTCCATTGCAAATTAGAAACACCCACGGATATTTTGCCAAGTTATTTCATTTCCTCTCTCTCTCTCTCTATCCCTCTCCCTATCCCCTTTTCTCTCTACTTCTCATTTCAACAAACTTTTTAACCATGTAATTCCTCTCTTCACGTCGGTAACATTTCTCTCTTTCTCTTTGCCTCTCACTTCCACCGACCACGTGGCAGCTGACAGCGTAATGCATCGGCTGGCTTTCTGCTATCTCACTTTCTCCCCCCCCTTCTCTCTCTCACAGACACTCATCACACTCTCTCGTCCTCTCTCTCCCTCTCCTTTCCTTTCCATCCCTCTCCCTCCGTCTCTGTCACACTCACTCCACCGATCTCTCAATACCCCCTCTCTCTAACAAATTAAAGCGTAACGTATGAACGAACGAACGAACAAGCAGAATTATAATATAGATATTTCATGATAATTACTTTAACTCTGGACTACCCACATTTCTCTACATACTCTTTCATTCTTCCAGTTTCAAATTCTTTCTTTCTTTCCTTCTTTCTTTCTTTCTTTCTTTCTTTCTTTCTTTCTTTCTTTCTTTCTTTCTTTCTTTCTTTCTTTCTTCCTTCCTTCCTTTTTTCGAACACTGGTCTTTATCTACCTCATTCATTTACTATTATCTTGCCTTTCTTCTTCAGTAGTTATTGTCAGTCAGCCATAATTTACTCCTCCGCTCGTTTTCCTTCTCTCTTCCCCTACCACCACCACAACATCTCAACCCTCATCCAACATTCTCCTTCATTCTGTCATCAACCTTTTAAAAATCTCTTTACACACTTTCCGTTTCTCTGTTGTCTTTCCATTCCAACATAATTCACTGAAAACAAACGGCATCTTCTTCACCATTAATCCTCATGTATCAATAGTCTCCAGCAGACGACATCATTTACCGCTTTGTATACAAACGTGACGCACATAAACACACGTTTACACAAATACACACACACACACACACACACACACACACACACACACACACACACCGAGATGCATACACAACTTAGCTTGTTTACCTAGATTGCTCATGTAGCATATAACAATGAGGGGAATCTCGACGTGTGTTAGAAGTAGCAGTCAAATCTCCATCGTACAACATCCTGCTGTCTTATAAAAAATAATAATATAATTCTAAACACATTAACAATTGAAAAGAAAAATCGACGGAATGATCACATCTGGAATATCGTAGATGTTCTTGGTCAGAACCTGGGATCAAACAACAATGCATATTTGTATACAAAATAAATACATACATGGACATATATATGTATGTGTGTATGTTTGCGTGTCTTCTCTTCCTCTTTTTAATTTAGAGTAAATTTTGACCTGCCATCTACCTGGTAGCACGGTTGTGAAGGAAAGTGCCTTGATTTAACCGTCGTCTTTTAAATCTTAAGAAGGATCTTGCAGATTTTTATTGTCTTAGATATCATGACCATTTGTAGCGTATGAATTAAGGATTTGCATTCTCTCCCCAAGATCCCAAGTTCATCCATACTTTATTCCAGACGGGTTGGTATGTTTCCTGGTTTTAACCTGACAGTGTATCTGGGGCACTATGTATGTATGAAATGTATGTATGTATGTATGTATGTATGTATGTATGTATGTATGTATGTATGCATGCATGTATGTATGTATGTATGTATGTATCTGAGTTTTATTTAAGTTCTCAAAAGTGTTCGCTAACAAAGCAGAAAGAATTTTTTTTATGAGTTAAGAAAGTTCCCGGTGTCTGTAATTATGCAGTTGAGTTGGCATGTTGATAGAGAAGTCGATGCACTCAGCCAACTATCTGCATCTCTAATAGAGAATCTTTGGAATGTCTTACGAATCTTCACACTGCCACTGATAGATTGGATTTGGAGAATCCGCGTCAGTTCTTGTGTAAATTTGTTGGTACATAACCTAACGCATTTATGATGATGGGTGCAAATGAGAATTTATAGTCAGTATACTATAAGAGCTGTAAGTTTCGCATTAATTCACCATAAATGTTCTCTTTTTCCTGGAAGTTTGATTGGGCAGTTGAATTCTACAACAATACATGGTCTGCTCACTGTTTCGCAGAACAATATCAGGTCTGTTATGTTTGCATTGAATTGTTTTTATTGGAGTGTTCTACCTGTATTCCTTGCTTTTAAAGGTGTGAATGCCTACTAGTTCTGACATCCTTTTAATGTTTTACGCCAAGGTAATCCTTCCTGCGAATAGCATTGTAAATAGTTTTTGCAACTATATCATGTATGTATGTTTGTTTGTATGTACGTATGTATGTATGTATGTATGTATGTATGTATGTATGTATGTATGTATGTATGTATGTATGTATGTACGTATGTATGTATGTATGTATCTATCTATCTATCTATCTATCTATCTATCTATCTATCTATCTATCAATCATCTGTCTGTCTGTCTGTCTGTCTGTCTGTCTATCTATCTATTTATCTATCTATCTTTCTATCTATCTATCTATTTATCGATCGGTCAAGTTTATGCGGAAATCTTAGATGAGAAAGTGTTATCATGGGTTACAGAAAACTTTGGTGATCATTACATCTTCACTCAAGACGGGGCTCCAGCCCACATATCCAATTTGAAGCAGGGGTAGTACAAGGAACATTATATAATAGTGTCATTTCTTTACTGCCCACAAGGGGCTACACACAGAGGGGACAAACAAGGACAGACAAAGGGATTAAGTCGATTACATCGACCCCAGTGCGTAACTGGTCCTTATTTAATCGACCCCGAAAGGATGAAAGGCAAAGTCGACCTCGGCGGAATTTGAACTCAGAACGTAGCGACGGACGAAATACCACTAAGCATTTCGCCCGGCGTGCTAACGTTTCTGCCAGCTCGCCGCCTTCCTTCAGTTTCCGTCTACCAAATCCACTCACAAGGCTTTGGTTGGCCTGAGGCTATAGTAGAAGACACTTGTCCAAGGTGCCACGCAGTGGGAATGAACCCGGAACCATGTGGCTGGTAAGCAAGCTACTTACCGCACAGCCACTCCTGCGCCCATAATTAAGAAATATGAATGGGTAGAACTTTCTGGGACACTCTGTATATGAAACTTGACCAGGAAGCTTGTACTACGTTTCACTAAGTGTTATAGTCCCCTTTAGAATCGGGAAGAAGCACAGCTAGCCCCTCACCACTGCTCTTCTTGACTCGGCAGAACGACAACGTTGTGGCAGTTGAAGGAGAAAAGAGAGCCGCATCAGTATCCAGCTGGTAACTCATTTTCGGCAGAGTAGATTGGAGTAACTTCAGATGAAGTGCCTTCTTCAAGGACACAATTTGCCACCAAGTCTAGGAAACGAACCAATAGCCTTACGATCTTATGATAGAGACATCATTGGAATCTAATCTTTTTCATTCATGAAATCATCCCCCTTTAATTTTGCTCAGATTGCTTCCAATTTTGGTGTATCAATGCAACTCTGAATTTTGATTATGATCAACCAATTACTTTATCTCGTAAATTAAAGCATCTGATGTTATTTGGAATTAAAGTTAGGAAATTTGGCTAATTTTAACCAATCAACAGAGAGCGAGGCATTAACAGCTTGTTGCCATGACAACCGCACATTGTGTTGTGTTCCACCCGTATGTTGTGTTGATTCTTCACACCACGAGATTTACTTCACCCGCGTGTTTTGCTTTAATAAAAATTTGTATTTATGAATTAGAATTTTATTATAGATTATCTTAATATTTTACATATTTTTTTATATATAGCAAAAGTTATTTGCGATGTTTATACGGTTTCTTGGCATTATGAAGGTGAATGGAATATGTGAACTTAGTACAGATAATTTGACATTAATTTTGAATTTTGCATGCAAAAACATATAGGATAAAGGTATTCTTTTTCTTGGGACAAATTCTTTGTTGACCAGTGAAATTTTCTGCGTTTAGCGGAGCGGTGTCAACTTTGAGGTCGTACCCTGTGAAATTTATAGTCTAGCCTTCCGTGAAATGACTTCTTTATTGTAGGTTTCTAAATAAACAGAAATCCCTAATAAAATCAACTTTGTATTATCTTACTGTTTCTTTTGTCTCTTCATTGATTGCATGTTTTTATTATTACTTTTTAATTTGTAATATCAATATGTTTGTCTGCATGTGTTTACTTTATGCGTTGTGCCTGTGTGTGTGTGTGTGTGTGTGTGTGTGTGACCTTGCGGTTCGGTAAAAAGAGAACAGTAGAATAAGAACCAGACTTTTAAAAGAATTAGCAGTGGGGAGCGATTTGTTCTATTAAACCTTCAAGGCAGTGCTCCCGCATTGCCGCGGCACAGTGACTGAGGTGAATAAAAGATAATATAATGTGTGTGAGTATGTATATATATATATGTATATGTATATATATATATATATATATGTGTGTGTGTGTGTGTGTGTATATATATATATATATATATATATATATGTTCACACACACACACATATATACGTATGTATGTATGTGTGTATGTATATATATATATATATATATATATATATACACACGTATAGGTATACATACACTCACAGGCATTCAAATACATACATCCTAATACTTATGCAAGGAGCTGTTGACAAGGTCCTCTTCCGGACAGCAGGAAGAGGGTAACAGATTCGAATAACTGGTACGCAGCCACAGTGCTGTGTCCGGAGGAGCTGGTATGTAAACGTTTTCGTTTCAGGTCAAATAACTAATAACGTGAGTTACCACGCGAAAGGTCAAGCCCTGAACTTTCCCCTCATTCAGAAGAACTGTATAGCGTTCGTGTTATTAGGGGTCAAATTGCTTGAACCCTATTTTGGCATGTCATCGTGACTAAGGAGTTGATAACAGTGCTATTATGCTTCGGACAGACGATCCCCAAGCTTTGGTTGTGTGTATGCGAGCATCCATATGACTGCGTGTGTATGTGGTTTATGTGTTTGTGCACGCGTCCATGCGTATTTTTTCCCTGCGTGGGAAATGTACGTGTAAGCATATGTGTGTTGTGTACGTGTGAAGGAAAGTATTTGTTAAGAAAGGGTCGGGGAATAGATGTGGACGAGAAAGGGAAAAGGAGTTAAATATTTATGTAAAGGAGTTAAGAGATTGTATTTGAGTGTTGTGAGTTTGTGTATGAGAGCTAAGTTTACGTATTTGAATGACAGGAACGCCTGTGAAATACCTAACAGTGCATACATAAGCGCGCACGCGCACACACACACACACTCACACACACACACACACACACACACACACACACACACACACACACACACACACACACACACACACAATCTGAAAAGAAGAAATTTCGAAGCATAGATAGATATTAAAGTATATCCATTTCATACGGGAACAAAATAATTTTCTTTAAACGTATTGTACTCCAGTGCAGTACGTTTTCAGAAACACTTTTGTATCCACAAGAATATAACACATTCTAAGGTATTGATTCCTTTTTTTTTTTTTTTTTTTGGCATCGATAAGCATTATTCGCAAACAAAAACAAGAATATATCACAAATAATAGTATCAACTATAGGCACAAAGGCTGAAATTTTGTAAAGAGGGACCAGTTGATTACATTGACCCGAATGCTCAATTCGTGCCTATATTGTCGACCCCAAAATGAGTACAAGCAAAGTCAACCTCCGCGATACCTGAATGCAGAATGTAAAGCCGGAAGAAATGCTGCTAAGTATTTTTGTCTGATGCGGTTTCGATTCTGCTAGATGGCCACCTTAATATATATATATTTCATTTTACATCCTTTCTTTTACTCGTTCCAGTCATTAGACTGCGGCCATACTGGGACACCACCCTGAAGTGTTTTCTTGTCGAACTATTTTTTGTAAGCTTGGTACTTATTCTATCGGACATTTTTGCCGAACCGCTAAGATACAGGACGTAAGCAAACCAACACCGATTGTCAAGCGTTGGGTGGGTCACACACACACACACACACACACACACACACACACACACACACACACACACACATGTATGTATGTATAGGCGACGGGCTTTTGGATTTTTGTGGTTTTCGCCACTATTTACAATTATCTCTATCAAAAATTTTAATGTCTCATATAGATGTAATCTTTGATGCTGAATCCGAATTTGTTATTCTTATATTCCAGAAAAATTTTGCAAGAATGTTACAGGTGTTTAAAGTTTGATAATTTTCAGAATTTTCAGCCAATCAGAAAACAGCGCGTTCGCTGCCTTTTCCATCATTGAGGTGGGGGCATCGGCATGTCAAAGCATTGCTAGAAATAACAGTCAAAACATTACAATATACACAAATGACAGCGTTGAATGTCCACCTTCTCACTTCTATTTCACACACACACACACACACACACACACACACACACACACACACACACACACACACACACACACACACACACACACTCACACACACACTCACACTCACATATACACACATACAAACATTCACATACCTTCTTTTTACATACACTCACAAATACTCACACAGAGTTGAAACGCTTCCACTACCAGTTTGCCATCACCCCTTCCTTCCTTATTCACCTATCACCCGTTCCTTTCTCATTCATATGTTGTGACGGAGAAAAACACAAGAGTATTATTATAGTAGTAAATTATCTTCCACCGTATCTCCTGCCCTTCAGTGTGCGCATGCGCAGCATCTTTGGTTACTTCAGAAACAGACTTCTTCGCCACGGTGATGTGTAAAATACTCGTTTCCGATTGGCTAAAATACCCAAATTTTGTAAATTTTAAAGGCTAATAACTTTTTAATTATGGATATATAGGAAAAATGGGATCTATTTTAAAACGGGGGCCACATTTTTCATTAATGTTTTACGTAGTGTTTTTGGTACCGAAAGACTTTCAAACTTCGTATACTTATCTATTTTGTGTTATAGAACAGAAAAATATTTTTGTATTCGAATTTATTTCATGTAAAAAATTGTCTTATTTCGATAATTTCAACCAATCACTGACAAGTATTCAGTTGTTTACATTTACTCCTTTGGCTGATTAAGCGATGCAAAGCGTATTTAATTTCCATACCTTCGTTTTATTTGCTTTTTTCATTTTAAATTTGCTTTAACCCTAACCCTAACCCTAACCCTAACCCTAACCCTAACCGTAGGGTTAGGGTTAATTGTTTCAGAATCATTTGTTTATGTAGTCGGCACTTAATGTATATCGGCTGAATGGACGTCAGTGATTGGTTGAAATTACAGAAATACGACAACTTTAACATGGAATAACTTATGGATTTCTTTTTTTTTAAAGAAGACTAAGAGAAAAAGATGTTTTATATGACACATTCTACCAGTGTTCCAAGTTTCAAAGTGTTTCGTTAATGAAAAATGTGGCCCCCGTTTTAAAAAAGATACGAAAAATGTATTTTATTTTCATAATTAGTTTACAAAACTTAATCCATATACTAAATTTGAAAACAATTGGAACAAAATTTTAAACAGTGACGGAAACCACAAAGATCTGGGGGCTTTTCTCATTTTCTGTTTACCAAGTCCACTCGCTCGGCTTGGGGCCATAGTGGAAGATTTTTGCCCAAGGCGGTACGCACTGTGACTGTACCCGGAACCATGTGGTTGGGAAGCAAGCTTCTAAACAAATAATACGCGCATATATATATATACATATAAAAGTTACATGAACCAAAGCAATCTGATAATAAATGTTCGCCGCCTGATATGTCTGCTAACAATATAATAAAAGTTGTCCTTCTATTGTTATTCCGAGGAGACATATGTCTGTACACAATGTCATTTATCATAATTTAACTGAGAAGAGATAATTTATGTGATTGTTGTAAAAGCTGCGGAGCATCACTTGGGCTTAAGACTCATTTTCATTAACAAGCAATGGTTACATTCAGTGAGAGACTCGTATTATATATACGTATGTGCGTGTGGTGTGTATGTGTGTGTGTATATTCATACACACATACGTACATACATACGTACATACATACATACATACATACATACATACATACATACATCATGTAGTTGTTGTTGGCACTCCGTCGCTTACGACGTCATGGGTTCCAGTTGATCCGATCAACAGAACAGCCTGCTCGTGAAATTAACGTGCAAGTGGCTGAGCACTCCACAGACACGTGTACCCTTAACGTACTTCTCGAGGATATTCAGCGTGGCACAGTGTGACAAGGCTGACCCTTTGAATTACAGGCACAACAGAAACGGGAAGAAAGAGTGAGAGAAAGTTGTGGTGGAAGAGTACAGCAGGTTTCGCCACCGTCCCCTGCCGGAGCCTCGTGGAGCTTTAGGTGTTTTCGCTCAATAAACACTCAGAACGCCCGATCTGGGAATCGAAACCGTGATTCTATGACCGCGGGTCCGCTGCCCTAACCACTGGGCCATTGCGCCTCCACATACATCATACATACATACATACATCATACATACATACATCATATATACATACATACATACATACATGCATCATACATACATACATACATACATACATACATACATGCATCATACATACATACATACATGCATTAAAGCAAAAAAAAAAAAAGAAAAACAGGATAAGCAACAAATACCAAAAGAACGTACAGAGTGAATATATTAGATTGACGCCCAGAGAAAGTTTTAAATGGAAAAAAGAGGTAGGGTGACGTTTTGAGCATGGCTCTTCGCCAGGAAGAGGAAAGAAAAAGTCCTGTGACAAAGAAAAGGAACAGTCCGAGAAAAGCATGTGTGTCATTACATGGCTGAAAAATAACGGATCGGAAGTGGAGAGAGATAAAGTGGTTTTTCAAGGAAGGAGAGAGCAAAAATAGCCAGTGTGTGTATGTATGGATATAAATATATGGGGCTCTTAGTAAAAAGGGAGAGGCAGGAGGGATGATTTGTTCATAGATAAAAAGATAAAAAAGCAAATGCTAATTTCTAATAAAAAAAATACTTTTATTAAATGACAATAATACACATCTAGTGCAATCATACAATACGCATCTCCAGAGAAATATTGTTTTCTGCTGTAAAGGCAAAAATATCAACTATTTGGTCATCATTTTTGTCAACAGACATATTGGTGTGCTAAATATTTTATTCTTTCCTCACTGTTGTGTCGTGTTTGACTTTCATAGGTATGTTTGCAATCATCTGAGGCTACTGAAGGAGCACTCTGCAGAACATGATACAACAACATCTGCCAAGATGTCAGCGATTTAGCTGAAGACTAGCAGTACAATGTGAAGTACATTTTTATAAACAGTTGTAACTTGTTGCAGCTGCCTAAGAACTTGATGTATGTGTATGGTACGTGGCAAGCATTATGCAGATTGACTTTTCTGCTTTTAACAGATCTGAACCAACAAACAACATATGCAACAAATTGATGGGGCTCACCCGAATTATCTACCAATCAGAATTGAGTATAACTGAATACTCAATGTATGTCATTAAATCATTTTGACAAGACTGAAATAAACAGATAGATATACTTTGGTAGTTATTGACAGGTTGATTCTGAGGCATTTCCATTGCCGATTCACGAACCATGGTTTGCAAAGTGAGTTCAAGTGTGCCATAGCACACAAGAATCGTCTGCCGGTAGCAACATATTTTTTAAAACTCTGTCATGATTTTCTTTCTTCAATCTGAAATATGGAATCATTAAACAATCTATGTAAGGTAGTACAGTATCTTTTTGTTTGCATTCATTAACATCGTATATATTTTTCCCAATTTCTCATCTACTTTCTGAAGGTTTTTTTCCCAAATATTTATAACATTTTACACATATAGCAATGTTTCAAGCAAATTTCAATACTCTTATGCACACACACACACACACACACACACACACACACACAACACACACACACACACACACACACACACACACACACACACACACACACACACACACACACACACACACACACACACACACACTGATATGGATATTTACAGTGAAGTACACTTTCATGGTATACAAATGTCTGTAGTATACTCAACTACTTACACTTAAAAATAATTCAATTGATCAAGCAACTGAAATACTCATCACTGAAACCAACGAAGGCCATATCTTGGTTGTGTGGTCAAGGAGTTTGCCTCGCAATCATCTGGAACTAGTTTCAAATCTAATTGATCCCTGCACCTAACTGATACATATCTAATCATCCGTTGATGGCTGAAGTTCCGAATGGCGTATGTAAATCTACACAACACGTATGATGTCTAAAATTTCCTCATAGCAACAAATACATCGAACTCGTATGAATTGAATTCATATGCGATTGCTACTTTCGTTTTTTAGTATCAAAATGTTTAATATTAGTACAATTTATATTAATTACTATAACAGTTAAACAAAGAAATATAAAAAGAAAGAGATAAGAATGGAAAAGAATAAGAAGAAAAGGGTGGGGTGTAAAGCAGCAGAAGATGGAGGGGTGTGATGGGCCTCATACTTCGGAAGAAATTGTGTGCTTGGCCGTACCTTGCGGTAATGACCGTGATGACGTTGCCGCGGAGAATGATCAGCGACACTCGCTGCAGCAGCCACTCCACCTCGCGGGGCTCATTTCTCCGACATGTTACCGTTATCCCGATTTTGCTGAGGAAATCGGTAGTACGGGATCTGAGAACACTTGACGTACGTCTCGACAGCGACCGGCACAAACTGATAGTGGCCGGTCAGGTCCTTGTATTTATTGACTTTTTTTAATTCTATTGATCCTTGTGGAATAATATCCAGTATATAACTCAGCAAAGTTTGAACTTAGAAATTACTGTGAAACATTTTGTCCGACGATTTAATGATTTCATCAATACAATGACCTTAATGATAATGGTGATAATAATTAGTGATGGCTGCACAAGAAACTACAAGAGATCCAAAAGTATAATGTCTCACGGGCTTGTCGTATAATTCTGCAAAGGTCGTGAAGAAAAAATTTTATTTGACGAAATATAAAATGTTCGTGAATATGATATATAGTAAGGCATAGGGAGAATAAAGGCTACATCATTATATTTACTATATGTGTACTCCATTGGAATATACAAAATAGGGGCCTAGGGTGGGGGTTATTAGGTTTCTTAAAATTAGTCGCGATGAGAAAAGGCTGGTGACAGAGCTCGACATAGTTGTTCAACCTGCAAGAAATAACAGTCAACTCTACTTCGAATCGTACTCTTCCATGTTGAATAACGAAGGCTACATGTAATACTGTAAAAATGGGAATGTTATTTGATCAAGGTCGGAGCTAAAACGACAGACAACAGTTACATCTGCTAATAACCAGCGTAGCGGATAGTAGTATTGGTAGAGGGTCAGACAAAATGAATCCTTATCGTATATATATTTTATTGTTTCAGTCACAAGACTGCGGCCATGTTGGGGCACCGCCTTGAATTTTTAGTCGAATAAATCCCATTACTTACACGTTTTTAACTATTTAAAATCTTGGTACTTATGCTATAGGTCTCTTTTGCCGAATTTAGTGATATTCCTTTAGATTCTGAATTCAGATCTTGCGGGGATATAATTAGAGAATGTTAATTCATCAGTCACTTCCTTAAAATCTTGGTAATCCACTCCTCCAACTATACATCTAAACCATAAATTTAAGACCTAGGACTGCACCTCAAAAACAAACCTAATTATAATCAGGCAATATGTTACTTATCGAAAGCTTATGCACGGCTATGTGATGTGTACCATAATGTGGGACCTTCTTACACATGAACAGCGTTAGCCCCTCCCCCAAACAGTGTATTGAACCTACAACATCTCAGCAGTTTACTGGATTATGTAATCAATAAACCAACCAGCTTTTAAGAAAACCTTTAGGCAGTCGATTAGCTGCTAGATAACAGCTACATCTCCCTTAAATCACACACACTGCGATCTTAAGAAAAGACGGCCATATTAGTTGATGTAGTCTTAGATGTATAAACAAAGACGTGACCTTGGACTTGTCAACAGTCTGGAAGAGGAAGGGAGAGGCGGTAATGCTCAACTATATTTAAGCCACATTGCAATGAAGGGAACAGTTTTCTGGAAAATCACTTAGAAACGGAAGTTGAGTGTGAATGTCGGAGGAGGAGTTGGGACAAGAGCAGAAGCGGAGTCTGAGTGGTTACAAGCAGAAATGTTTATGTGCGTGAGTGTGTTTGTGTGTGTGTGTGTGTGTGTGTGTGTGTGTGTGTGTGTGTGTGTGTGTGTGTGTGTGTGTGTGTGTGTGTGTGTGAAACATTTAATGATACATCGCTTTTCTATTACCACGTACTTCCCTAGAAGTTTACTCGAGAGTGTGAGAGGATTAAATAATGTGTGGAAGTGTTTTGGAAGAGGGTTGATTAAATTTTGTAAGAGACTGCGAATGATAGTTTTCACACATGTTGAATGTAACAACATATGCAACGACTAGATGGAATGCGCAATGATTTGAACATATGCAGTATATTCCTTAATGACACTATGTAAATAAATAGATAAGTAAATAAACTACTCAAATAAGTAAACTATTCAAAATAAACTTTGATTAGGAATTAAACATCACTTTTATATATAACTCATCACCCACTCTCTTTCTCTCTCTATATATATGGTGTGATGAGTAAATTGTCGCCATTTTATATTTTTTAATTTCGCACATGTTTGTTTTTGATTTTGTCGAGTACACAGTATGGTAGGGTCAGTTGGACACCGTCTGTGAGAAAAACAGCACCATGACACAATTCACTCTGACAGAAATTTGGAAACGACTTGCTGTACTGCTTGGTATTCGCGCCGGAAGCTTCCATTCGAACGTTTCAGAGTGTTTGGGTGTCAACCTGAGGTCAGTGCAATTTGAGGACATGTACCGAGAGTGATAAAAATCAAACATCCAGTCAACATCTTGGTGTTTGGAGTGATCACTAGTGATAGTGGCGTTATACTTCCATTCATTTTCCTACGTGGCCTCAGACTCAACACGGAGGCCTACATCGAGTGCCTGGAGAAGCTAGTGCTGCTCAGGGTCAAAAGGGTGGCTACCGGGAGACTCTATGTCTGGCAACAAGACTCTGCACATACCAAACAAGCAGTCATGGCTGTCAGACAATTTCTGCAACCACACCACCTCTTACATCTGGCCACCTAACTCCCCAGACTGCAACGCCCTTGATTATTGTGTGGGGCGCAGTTGAGCGAGAGACCAACAAAACTCCTTGTAACACCAAAGCTGAACTGAAGGCAAGGATCATGACAGCATTCACCAACTTAAACAAGGAGACCGTCCAGAGGAGTTGCAGGAGATTCCGAAATCGTCAGGAGGCTGTGGTTGAAACCAATGGCGATTTTATTGAATAAATTTACTGTTTAGTATTTTAAGATATTTTTATGTAATTTTGGTAAATATGTATGTTAAGATGAGATGTCAGTGTTATTTCTCAAATAAAGAGCCTAAAACAGCTGAATACAGTTTGTTTCGAAGGAAAATTGTAGGCTTCCGCTCCCTCTTCTTTTGCCACAATTCAGAAAATAAATTCCCCGCAATAGGAACAACAGTTCAAATCCCACCCTCGTTTCGGAGTGGGGCATAGTTCAACAATGTCTACAAAGGCTAAATTTTTAAAAATGCACTCCGTTGAAGAATCCAATTGAATAAACAATTGCCAAATGGCAACAGAAATTTCACTGTTCCCCGGAATTCCGGGAAATAAAATTGCCCAACACAACCTGCAAACAGGCAACAGTTCACGATAACAATTTTCAACAATAAATTTTCAACAGTTTACAATAAATAACAGTTAAAAAAAAAAATGATAACTCACAGAGCGCAAAAAACAAAAAAACAAAACAAAAAAAAACACGACCGAAGTCTTCAACCGGAAGCAAACTTCTTACCACACAGCCGGTACCTTGGTAAGTATCCCAAATTGGATAATGGCTAAAGCATAATACAAACAACGGAATATAAAGTTAAGTGGTTCTAGACTGAATACCGGAAGAAGACATTCTTAATTAAATAACATTTCTCTTTTAAGAAGAGAAAAAGAAAGCACTAAAAAATCTGACGGAAAGTGTTAGTAATTCTCAAGGGAAAGAAGAGGTAATTTCAAGAAATTAAAATTTCATTTCATAAAATTCAATTAACATGTTGAGGCACAGCTATGTTTGTGTGGTTAAGGAGTTCGCTTTGCAATCGTGCGGTTTTTGGTTCAGTCTCAATGTCCTCTACTACAGACCTAGATTAACTAAGTCTTGCGAGTGGATTTGGTAGATGGAAACTGAAAGAAGCCCGTCATATATGTGTGTGTGTGTGTGTGTGTGTGTCCCACTACTGCTTGACCTGGTGTTGGTGTGCTTATGTCTCCGTAACTTAGTATTTCGACAACAGAGGCCAATAGAATAAGTACCAGGCTTAAAAAAAAAAAAGTTCTGGGGTCGACTCATTCGACTAAAAATTCTTCAGGATGGTGTCCCAGCATGGCCACAGTCTAATGACTGAAGCAAGTAAAAGATAAAAGATAAAACATTCCTAGCGTTAAATTAACACACCTGCTTGTTGTTTCTTCACCTGTCTTCGTCTTTTGTTTTCTGCAAATTTCAACTGTGTATATATATATATATATATCAGAACTCAATAAGGTTCGAAAATCAATTAAGGTTGTTTAACCTTTATTCACTCTGCTAAAATTTGCCCTGTTTATAATTATACCATATGTTATATCTATACATGTAGGTTACAGTAGCATAAACACACCAGCATCGGTTGTCAAGCGATGGCGTGGGGGGGGGGGTTGAGGGGACAAACACAGACACACACACACACACACAGATATATACATATACATACATACATACATACATACATATATATATATATATATATATATATATATATATATAAATACACCAGCATCGGTTGTCAACGATGGCGGTGGGGGGACAAACACAGACACACACACGTGTGTGTCTGTGTTTGTCTCCCCGCCATCGCTTGACAACCGATACTGGTGTGATTTTGTCTCTGTAACCTAGCGGCTTGGCAAAAGAGCCCGATAGAATAAGTACTAGGCTTACAAAGAATAATTGCTGGGGGCGATTTCTTCGACTAACACCCCTTTAAGGTGGTGCTCCATCATGACTGTAGTCAAATGGCTGAAACAAATAGAAGAATAAAAGAATATGTATATATTGTTGTACTTGGATCCCATTGGTGAAAAAGCTTTCGTCCAGTTGGCCAGTCGTCAACAGCAGATATGACGGCATCATCACTGCAATTTCTTAATTTGGCCCCATCTATTATCTGGTTCCCAGATGATAGATGGGGACAAATTAGGAAAATTGGCTTTCAACTGGCTGATTGCCAACCCTGTCATGCACAACAGCCATTGAAAGCAAGAACTTTTGTGCTGGAGCATTGTCCTGATAAAACAAGACACTTTCCTGAGTGCTCCTGACCATTTGGTCTTGATAGCCTTTCATAAGTACTTCAGCAAGTTGGCATAATACTTTCCACTGATGGACATTTGTTGTAGATAAATTAAAAGTGATGAATGTTTTGATATTGAACCACGTCAAGAAAATTGAGTCAAATGCGTGTCAACTTCAATTAGAAGGCTCCAGATACGGAGCGCTTTCGTGATGGCTGCTCAACCTGTAGAAATAGCAACAAAATTATCTCAAATCGCACCTTGCCGTTTTAGAAAATGAAGAGTACATTGCATAACGTAATGCTGAATATACCGAATGGTAGGAAGCTCACGGCTGGAATGCCATTGGATTTAGGGTTTCTCATTCTGAGCCGATCTACGAGAAAGCTGCAACAATAGCGTCCGACCTCTATGTAGTTGTTGAATCTACTAGAAGTAGCGCTTAAACTTCCTCTAAATTACAGTCCCCAGTCTCGAAAACGGAGAAACATATTCGATAATGAAGCTATAGATATAGAATGTTCAACAGGAGGACGGGATGATGACAGCTGAAACACTTTTGGTCATAGGTCTGTCCATTGACGCTGACAATCAACTGCTGAATAACAACATATCACGCACTCTGTCATTTTACAGAGTTGCACACACACACACACACACACACACACACACACACACACACACACACACACGCGCGCACTCCACGATTGCTTTCTTTTTCTTTCTCCCACTTTACCTCTTACTCATATATCTACACACATTCATTGATAAAAATTGTCACTCCATTTCCTTTCTTTCCTTTTTCTCTTTCTCTCGTTCATAAATATATTATACACGCTATGTCTCTATTACCCTCTCTTTTTTTTTTCGTTTGGAATTGTACGTGCATATGTAGATGTACGTACAGAAACACATCGATTCTGTCTTCCTTTCGCCCTGTCATACACACACTCACACACACACCCACACGCGAGCGCGCTCGCAACAGCAACCCTACCCTTAATTACACATGGCTACATGTTCCATACATTCAACCATTTGTTCATAGCTGATTTCTATATTTTACGTAAATGACCTGTAACCTTCGTGTCTTACAGTGACGAAATTATTAAATTCGCGTGGTCCGGACAAAACCCCCTACTGGACTATGTGAACGAGAGGAAAACCGTGAAAGAATTTCTGAATGGTGTAGATAGAGCACAGCACCAGGTTGTAGAAAAATGAACTTTAAATGAACCTCAACACTTAATGAGGCTTTCAATATTGTGTTTTAATTTTTCAAAGATATGGCATGATGTTCTCTTTATGATACTCATTTTTGTGATTATGGTTTATATAATTAATTAATGAAATATTTTAGATCTCAAAGAAGTGCTCATAAACTACACATAAGAATAAAAATTCTGATTCAAAAATTGCCTGTTTATTTTTTTAATTTTGTCCTAAGAGGTTTCGTTTACAGGATTTTTTCTTGTTTTTTTTTTTTGTTTTTTTTTTTGCGCTACACTCTAAATTCGCAGTTGAAGAGTATGAATCGTAGACTCACCTCTTTAGATGATAAGAAAAGATATCAATGTAATCGACAAGTTTGAATTTACGAAGTAGAATGACGAAAACTATACCAGTTCAGATACTCAATGACTATATTATTAATATATTAATAATAAGGCGGCGAGCTGGCAGAGTCGTTAGCGCGCCGGGCGAAATGCTTGGCGGCATTTCGTCTGTCTTTATGTTCTGAGTTCAATTTCCACCGAGGTCGACTTTGCATTTCATCCTTCGGGGTCGATAAATTAAGTACCAGTTGCGTGCTGGGGTCGATCTAATCGACTGGTCCTCTCCTCCAAAATTTCGGGCCTTGTGCCTAGAGTAGAAAAAATTCTATAATTTTAAAGGCGGCGAGTTGGTAGAGTCGTTAGCGCGCCGGGCGAAATGCTTAGCGGTATTTCGTCTGTCTTTGCGTTCTGATTTCAAATTCCGCCAAGTTTGACTTTACCTTTCATCATTTTTGTTTGTTTTAGCCATCATGGCGAAGAACATGGTAAGGAGAGCAATTTAATACTTTAATGATGAATTATAATTAAGCAAAATAAATCAATAAAACTTAATGGGAGAGTGGGTATAATTGTTTGCAATAACGACTCTATTTCGGTCTTATGATGCCTCACCAGTAAAGCATAATCTGTGACTGACAAAATGTAAGAACGACTAAAGAAGTGTTGCGGATAAAATCTAAGCAGGGTTATATCTTTAATAGATGATAGGGAAGGGAATATACACCGTGAGTACCCTGTGTGGGCGGTAAAAGTATAAATGAGCTCTAATGTAATTAATTTGTAAAGATGAAAATTTTAATTAACTAAACTTACTTAATGATTGACGATGGAAAATCATTGTCACGATGAACAATTATAGTTAAAAAATAGTGTTGTATTTTGAGATGGTCCTTTTTTTTTCCAAATAAACACACGCACTATTTATTCGTTTATTACTGTTCTTATTCTAACTCATGTCCATTGTCCGGAAATCTTTCGTCACACCTCTGTGACCTCTTCAGCGACACTTTTCGTCCTTGTGTGTGATCCTGCTCCGCTCAGTCCATTCTGTTCTATAGAAGAATAGAATGGATTAAGCGGAGCAGGAGCACACACAAGGACGGAAAGTGTCGCTGAAGAGGTCACAGATGTGTGATGAACGACTTCCGGACAATGAACATGAGTTAAAATAAGAACAGTAATAAACGAATATATAGTGCGCGTGTTTATTTGGAAAAAAAAAAATGATCATCCCGAAATACAACAATATCTGTTTCAACATATGGTTTCACATTACGAATCTTGCGACACAAATTCATAGAGTTAAAAAAAAAGTCAACGGAAACAACTCTGGGATTTTGTTTTGGTCAAAAAAAAAAAAAGATATTAAAACCTGCAAGATTTTGGCATCAACCACAGACTTCCACAGCAGTGATACTGACAAGAATGAAAAAGTTGCTTAAGTTCAATATAGATAGCAAAATTAAATAGATCAACCAAGAGCTGAAATATGATAAGAAAAAACTCTTACAATGGTAGTAAACTTCCGAAAAATATTTACTTTTTTATTCCTCCGGTAAGTGCAAACATAAAAGTCCTGACATAAGTATTTAGGACAGAGAAAGAAAATTCATAGAGGTTAACTGTACTTTAGACATGAGAGATGTCTTCCGGAATAGCTATGGACAACAGCATCGAAACCTGAAATTTCCCTACCGTGATTATAAATTTACATTTACAGCAATAACTGTTGGTGGACTTGCTTATCGTATTAAATGCTTAAGTCAGTTTGGAGAAGGTAGGATTTTTAGGCAAAGAAAGATGCCGTCAACACGAATTTTACACACATAATCTGTAAGTGGAACAGTAAAGTTTGGATGACTTTCTTATCTATCCAACGATAATTTGTTAGAGACCATTTCCCTTCTGGAGGGAAGAATACTAAAAAATAGATATACATACGGACGCATCCATACAAGTATGTATATACGTATATGTGTATGTATATATATGTGTGTATGTAAGTAAAATTCCCCGCCTGGACGGGACGCAGGGTTACTCATTTTTGCAGGCTGGGGAGACTGGAATAACGTGAAATAAAGTGGTTTGTTCAAGAACACAACACGACGCCCGGTCTAAGAATCAAAATCACAATCTTACGATCTAACACCCTAACCACGCGCCTCTGCATGTGTGTACGTACGTACGTATGTATGTATGTATGTATGTATGTATGTATGTATGTATGTATGTATGTATGTATGTATGTATGTATGCATGCATGTATGCACGTATGTAGCACGAACGTCTGTATGTATGTATTATCTGTCTACATATATATACTTATACACATACATATGTATATGTATATGTGTTTATGAGTGCATGTATGTGTATATATATATTTGTGTGTGTGTGTGTGTGTATCATCATCAACATTTGTGTGTGTGTGTGTGTGTATCATCATCATCATTTGTGTGTGTATATGTATACACACACAAACATAATTTAGAGTATAAAATATTTAAAATCAATGAATTTTATCAGTGGCCAGCATATAAAAACCTTTTAGATAAAATACATGCATACAGATTCATAATTGTATAGTGTACAACAATACTTAAGGGCACAAAAGCTGAAAGAACACACCGAATACGTCCTACCACCCACAAATATACGTAAGTGTATATATATATATATGTGTGTGTGTATGCATATATACACGTATGTGTAAAGTGTATATATATGTATATTATATTATGTATATGTATGTATGTATGTATCTATGTATCTATATATCTATCTATATATCTATCTATATATATATATATATATATATATATATATATATATATATAGTAGTATATATATATATATATATGTATGTATATATATATATATATATATATATATATATATATATATATATATATATATATATATATATATATATATATATATACATACATATGTACACAAACAGATATGCATACATACATACATATGTACGCTCATACATAAGTATATTAACCGCATGAAGTAATTTAAGGTTTTTGGGTTCGTGCTGAACCGAGAGCAGAGTGAAATGGCGTGGGATAATAGAGGTAACAATGGCTGAGATAGGTCTACATTCCTCTCACCCATTTGAAGTGAGACTATGGTGATGGTCTGTTAGTGTCAGTTCGAGGACGATGACGACGATGATGATGATGATGATGCTGATATGGTGGTGGTGGTGGTGGTAGTGGTGAAAGATGTGTATGATGATGGGTGAGTGTGATGATGATGATGTGGTAGTGGTGGTGATGATGTGTATGATGATGATGATGAGTATGATGGTAATGATGATGTAGTGCTAGTGGAGGTCGTGATGATGATGTGTATGGTAGTGATGATGATGATGATGTGGTAGTGGTGGAGGTGGTGGTGGCGGTGGCAGTGATGATGTGTATGATGATGATGATGGTAGTGATGGTGATGGTAGTGATGATGTTGTTGATGATGATGATAATGGTGGTGGTGATGATGATGATGGTAGTGGTGTCGCTGTTGGTGATATTGATTATGGTTATAATGATGTCGGGGATGATTATGCTTTCTCCGTTTCCTTCTGCAATCAACACCCTCGCATCTCCTCCTCCACCTCTCCTCCTCCACCTCTCCTCCTCCACCTCTCCTCCTCCTCCTCCTCCTCCTATTTACAACTTTAACCTCCCTTTTAACGCCCCCGCCACCTTTGAAAATCTACTACTACTACTACTACTCGGACAGTTGATATTTCCAGCTCATTTTCCTTCTATCTTTCTTTTCTTTTTTTCCTTTCCCTTATTTATTTATTAATTTATTTTTGCCTTTTGGTTCAAGAGTTCAAATTGGTGACCTTGCTACTTCATCTCGTAGTTCCGTTGTCATGGTGACCGCATGTTTTTAAGCTAATCTGCTACCGAAAAGGAAAGGACTTAATGTCCCCATCTGACCACTCCGCTATGCAACGACGCACCAACCACACGCACACACATATATATACACACATACACATACAAACTAACACACATGTCAAAAACCCACACACATTCTATTTATGACACATGCATACTCACACACACACATTCGCACACATAAACACACACACACACACACAGACACGCACACGTACACGCACATACAGACACGCATACACACACTGAGACACGCGCGTACGCATGACCAACATACATACATAAAATACATACACAACACACACACACACACGCGCACACACACAAACACACACACACACACAAACACACACACACACCATATCTTATACTTTTAATTTCTCGACATGCTAGATATAACAGTCATATTAGTCTTGAAATTACATTCTGTACATTGCTGTCTTTAAAATAAGGATTACTTAATGTGTCCCTAAATACACTGTAACTTCTTTTACCTGCTTCAGTCTTTGGACTGCGGCCATGCTGGTGCAACACCTCGAGGGGTTTATTCGGACAAATCGACTCCTGTGCTTATTATATATGTATTTTTTAAATATGGTACTTATGTTTATCGGTTTCTGGTTTTGTCAAACAACTAAGCTATTGGGACGTAAATAAACCAACACCAGTTGTCAAGCGGTAATAGGAAAATACACCCAGACACACGCATATATAAAACCGACAGGCTTCTTTCAGTTTCTATTTTTGTAGAACCGCTAAGCTATTGAGACGTAAATAAACCAGCAACGGTTGTCAAGCGGTAATTGGAAAACACCCCCCCCCCACACACACACACAAACACACACACATAAAACCGACGGGCTTCTTTCAGTTTTCGTCTGCCAAATCCTCTCCCTACTCACAAGGCGTGATAATGTGGAGCGGGACAGAGCACGCAACTATGTAGTTCAGAAACAAACTTCCTCAAAAAAAAAAAAAAAAAAAATGATGGGTGGTCATTTTTAGAACTCTATCAAATATAGATCTGACCAGAGTTGACTTGGAGGTATATAACTATAACTGAAGCCAAGATGGACACATTATATAACTCATTCCTAAGTATACTCTGCATAAGTGGTGGGACGCTTATAGCTGGAACGTTTTTGATCAGAATTGATTTGTGAATGAAAAACGCCAACATTTATTTTGTGAACCGCAATATTCAAATAAATAAATAAATAAATAAATAAATAAAGATAAAAAAAATAAAAAATTCAATTTACAAGTGATAGATGTGTTAAGGGAGATGGGCTGCCTTTAATTATTTCCCTTTAGTTATGGCTGTTTATCGATCTTCTCTCAAGTATTGTCGTTATTTATATATTTTAGTTTGTATCGCTATCGATAAACTACTCTGCCGTTGGTTGTGCCAGATTTTCTGGGTGGTTACCTGTCCTCAGCGTGTATTAATCACCAGATAGTGATGAAAACTCACCCCACTCGCAAAGGCTAGGAATGGAAGCGATGACCACCCTTAGCAAATACTAATCGGACACAGAATGTGTGTCGTTAGTCAACTGGAATAGATGTCTTCCTGAGGTTATAAACGTCAGCAGCACTGTCCCGTATAGGACGCCACACTTGGTTGGCAACTATGTGTTACGATTCCGTACTGCTACTGTTTACATCTCGCTCAGAGATTTAATACGGATATATATATATATATATATATATATAGGAATAATATAATCGGCAACATTCGTCTACTTCTTGAAAATGTGGTCATAACCCCGAAATGTTGAATACAAAGTATGTCTTCATTAATTCACATATATATATAAGGAGGAAAAGAGAGAGAGAGAGAGAGAGAGAGAGAGAGAGGGAGAGAGAGAGAGAGAGTAAGAGAGAGAGTGAGAGAGAGAGAGAGAGAGAGAGAGACACAGACAGAGGATGGATATAGGGGCTATAAGCAACTGTGCATCATAAAAGACAATTTAGTTGGGAGAATACTAGTTTTTCATGTTTCCTAAATTCGTTGCCTATATAATCGGCAAAATTACACATACACAGATGCACACACACACACACACACACACATGCAAATTCGCATACGCATTGATTATAACAAAAAATAATTTTCATGAGAGATTACGAATCATTTCGTGATATTATGTCATGCTACTACATAATTCCCATATTAGGTATGAACTCAAAGCCCCAAGTGGCGTAGAAGGTTTAATTCACATGTCAAGAATGAATTATGTAAATATGACACAACATCACGAAATGATTCGCAGTGCTGTCATAAATTCTACAATTCTACAATAGCCTCGGGACGACCAAAGTCTTGTGAGTGGATTTGGTAGACGAAAACTGAAAGAAGCCTGTCGTATATAGTCTTTTACTTGTTTCAGTCATTTAACTGCGACCATGCTGGAGCACCGCCTTTAGTTGAACAAATCGGCCCCAGGACTTATTCTTTGTAAGCCTAGTACTTATTCCATTGGTCTCTTGTGCCGAACCGCTAGCTTACGGAGATGTAAACACACCACCATCGGTTGTCAAGCGATGGTGGGGGAACAAACGCACACACACATGTATATATATATATATATATATATATATATATATATATATATATATATATATATATATATATATATACGACGGGCTTCTTTCAGTTTCCGTCTACCAAATCCACTCACAAGGCTTTGGTCGGCCCAAGGCTATAGTAGAAGACACTTGCCCAAGGTGCCATGCAGTGGGACTGAACCCAGAACCATGTAGTTGGTAAGCAAGCTACTTACCACAAAGCCATTCCTGCACTTGTGTATGTGTGTGTGTGTGTTTGTGTCTGTGTTTGTGCACCCATCACCGCTTGACAACCGGTGTTGGTGTGATTACGTCCCCGTAACGTAGCAGTTCGGCAAAATAGAATAAGTACTAGGTTTAAAAAAAAAGAAGAGAAAAGGTAAGTCCTGGGTTACATTTGTTCCACTAAAAACCCTTCAAGGTGGTGCTCCGGCATGGCCGCAGTTAAATGTCTGAGACAAGTGAAAGAAAGGAATAAAAGAATATATCTATTGTGGTGATGATTGTGGTCTGGTGTGTCAATGGTGGTGCGAGTCGTTTGTGATAAGGTGTGTTGCTGTTTGGCCCCAGGTCAACCTTGGCCAAGCAACTCTATGAATAATAGTACTCCAGACATGACTATACCGTCTTATTATTTTTTCCAGACATAGCTGACATTGAAGCATGGGGCAGCCCTGTGGGTCGCGGGATCCTTGTTGGAACCGTCCAACCTATGCAGCATGGAAAACGGACGTTCATTGACGACGACGACGACGATGATGGTGATAAAACGTGTGTAGGATTACTTTATCCATTGTGGTCCTAAGTTGCGGGTGACTATTTGAGGATGAAATCTGTCTCTTATATCTAGCAGGTCAATCGATTATGCAGCAGCTCTGTCTGTCTGTCTTTCTCTCCCTCTCTCTCTCACCCTCTCTTCCTCACATGTAGTGTTTAATATAATGAGCTCGTGGTGGTG